>NC_050520.1:30801746-30823539 GCF_002922805.2 Oryzias melastigma | reverse complement strand
CCCAGCCAAGATGGCGACCGCAGTACAGATGAAAAACATGAGGATCTCAGTGATTCACAAATTATTCACACTCATACTTATAAGTGACATCACGATCTTTAAAAAAACTTTAAGTCCGTAACTTCTTTACATAATTATGAACTAGATATATAACATTACCTGCAATAATGCTAGTGTGAATGCTGTAAGAGGAATTTGGCCACTGAAGATGCTGAAATTGATAGCTAAAAACACCGAAGCTGATAGCTGAAATAACTGAAGTTAATAGCTGAAAACTTTGAGGTTAATAGCTAAAGATGCTGAAGCTAATAGCCAGCTAAAATATTAGCTAAATGCCAAATTAGCCTAAAAATTCCCCCCCAAAAAAATTAGGTTAGCCAAAACAGCTAGCATGTCACTGAAAAAATAGCTAAACTTCAAAATATCCAAAAAAACTAAAAAAGTCTAAATTAGCCAAAACAGCTAGCATGTAGCTGAAATATTAGCTAAACTCCAAAATAGCCTAAAAAATCTTAGTGAATGCCAAAATAGTCCAATAAGCTAGCAGAATGCTACATTTTAAAACTTTAAAAATGTAACTTTTTAACAGAATTATGAATAATAAAGAAGCAGGTATATTATTCCAGAATAAAACGTTTTGTTATTCTAAAATAAACTTAATTTATTTTTAGGCTCAAATGTTCTGTTTTTTAGGTTTCGTCTGAAATTCTCAGTTTCAGTGACTGTAACGGGACAGAACCCGGTATTGATTGGTCCTTCGTTTTATCCCCACCTCAACGCACCACAATGGGGTTTTGAAACAGAAATTTTAACAGAAAAATAATTTAATAAAATGCACAAACCAGCAACACAACAAATTAACCTGTTTTTAACAGTAGAGTAACACCCAAAGAAACTCCAATTCTCTACTATTAAATTTTTAGTGATGAAGCCAGCACTTTGGCATTTCCTAATTAAGGGTTTAAAGTATCCTAATGTTCAGAATAAATTTGGCTTGGAGAAAGAGCATTATTCCTTGTGAATTGTCACCAAAATGGCCGTAGCTGTAAAGGATAAGGCGACAGGGCTTTATAAATTCCTGTTAGCCCTCACAGTCCATCTCGGATGAGCCTTCCCGGAGATTAGAGAGTGGGCTTTCACAAGCGGGCCAACCTCGGATAGATTTAAATGGCCCCAGACCAGCTAATCTTGCCAAGAGAAAATTCTTCAAGAAGTCACTGAGTGGATTTTATAAGTACTTAAGATACAACAGTATGGTGGTTCTAAGTCTTTCAGTGCTTCAGTGGTTTCTGCATAGAGCTGGGTTCGCTTTTATTGCCGCTCAGCTGCTGAGAATGGTGGATACTCATGCAGTATCCAAGCCAAACAGTGCGGTCATTGTGGCGTGGATATTTTGAAAGCATCCCCATCGTTTCTGAACCATTATGAGGGAGGGGGGCCGAGCAACAGCCCATCAAATGAAACCTTCTGGAACGACGTGAGGCAGAACTGACTGCTGGCTACTTTGGTGTCTTTCTTCAGACTGATAACGGGAGGAACTCTCGCTGTACTGAAGGTACTGAAGAAGAATTTGAGTCTGCTCAGTAATCAAATAGGATTCATTCAGTTAACGGGTCTGAGTACGGTGGCCATGAAGTGCAAATCACTATAACAAATCGTTCAACACAAAAACATCTCTAAGAACGCAACGAAAATGTGAAAAAAATATATTTAAAAATATGAAATTTTGAAAATAAAACAAGATTTACAAAGCCCCTAAAGGGGCATCGAAGTTAAAAAAAAAGAAGTAATTTTTTTTTTTTTTATCTGGTTAGAATTTGGTGCTCTACAGTAACTAATCAGAAAAAAAAATGTTTTTCCTTCAATTTTTTTGACTTTTTTTTCTGGTTATTAACTGGTGCGCACCAGAAAGTAATCAGAAAAAGTTTATTTTTTACTTCAATTTTTAGAAAAGAAAACTCTGGCTAGTAACTGGCGCGTACCAGATAGAAACTAAGGTTGCTATCTTGTGCTCACCAGTTAAAAACAAGAAAAAAAAATGTACTTACAATTTTTGAAAAACAAAAAAATCTGGTTATTAGCTTGTGCGCACAAAATAGTAACTGAAAATAAAGGTTTTCTAAAAACTGAAGTAAAAAAAATGTTTTCTGGTACGCACCAGATAGTAACTGTTGCCCACCAGATAATAACTGGTACGCACCAGAAAGTAACCAGAAAAAAAACGTTACTTTTTAGAAGAAAAAAAATCTGATTAGTAACTGGTGCACACCAGGCTATCCGAGACATGAAAGAAGACTTGCATTTGGTCAAATTATGGACCTTAAGGATTGTTTAAAATATTTTCTTAACCATGAATATAAAATATGTTTAAATATGAAAGACAAACAAAGGGGAAATAAGTAAAGAAAAATAAAAAATTCCAACTTTTCCATTTAAAATACCCAATAAAAAAATTACAAAAAAACAACATTGATAAAGTTTGGTTAGTTTAGCTTTTGACTACCTCACAGAAAAAAACACTAAAATGGATGAATAAATTATACATTTAATAATATCAAAAAAGCATATTTCTTTGCATTTTTATTTGCCTGTTGCAATATTCAAAAATGATTCTTTTTCTAGCCTAGATTTTTTGTTCTCACTGCACTATTCATCATGTGCGTTTTTCCTAACAGAAAGACTAAAGTTGTAGCTCCATTTGAGGAATTTCAACTAATCATTTGACATATTTTACAAAGGACAATTGGGAGCAAATTTCCAATGTGTGACACCCTGGTCAATACAAGTCCTCCTGTCATTAAGCCTCTGCCAGTCAAACATGCAGCCATAATTGATGAGTTTCCCCTGGGGGGGGCGGAGCTGTCATTGGGGCTGGAGGGCCAGGACAGAGGGATTTTGAGCAAGGGGCCAGTCCTGTTGTGCTTACATCAATATGCCAGGAAGATACAAATTCTGTAACTAAGAAACAAAGACCAACAAATAAAATGGCAGCTGGCTTTAGAGGCTCGACCTGAAAAAGCAATAAAATATCAGGCTTATGCAGACACGCAAAACAACTAAAGGGGCGAATGGAGAAGATGCTGGACATCATATGTGGTATAAAACGCGTGAAAAGACTGTTTATCTTAAATTAAACTAGAAAAGTTAGATTACCTGTGATAATGCTAGTGTCAATGATTTTTGCTGAAAGTAGTTGCTGAAAAATGAAGACGCAGTTTATTAAAATTGCTGAAGGGATTTGCTGAAGATATAATGTTAAATGCTAAAAGACTGGAAATTTCATTAAAGAATTATGAAAGAGCGCTGAAGTTGACCTCAATTTCTGAAAAAGTGTAATAAAATTGCTTAAAAATCCCCAATACATGCAAATCTTGCAAAAATATTTAGTGTGTTTCTTAAATATGAGCTAAACCCCAAATTAGCAACAAAAAAAATCTTAGTAGATTCCAAATTTCCCCCCAAAAAAGCTAGCTTGTTGCTTAAATACGAACTAAACTCAAAAATAGCTGAAAATTCCTCAGCAAACTAAATTAGTCAAAAATGTTAGCATGTTGCTAAATTGCAAGCTAAACTCTAACTTAGCCTAAAAAAATTTCAGGGGGTCAGAAATTAGAAAAAAAAAATTAGCATGTTGTTAAAATATTAGCTAAACTACAAAATAGCAGAAAAAACCTCATTAAATACCAAATTAGCAAAAAAAAAAGCTAACACATTGCTTAATAACTAGCTAAACTCAAAAACTGCCTAAAATTCTTCAATAGAATAAATTAGCCAAAAAAGTTAGCATGTTGCTAAAATAGAAGCTAAACTCTCAATTAGAATAAAAAAATTTCAGTAGGCAAGAAATCAGCCAAAAACGTTATCATGTTGTTAAAATACTCCAAAAAAAGCAGAAAAAACCTCAGTAAATGCCAAAAAAAGCCAAAAAAAAAGCTAACACATTGCTTAATTACTAGCTAAACTCTGAAATTGCCTAAAATTGCCTAAAATTGCCTAAAATTCTTCAATAGAATAAATTAGTCACAAAAGTTAGTATGTTGCTAAAATAAAAGCTAAACCCTCAATTAGCCTAAAAAAACCAAGTAGATAACAAATTTGTAAAAAATGTTAGCATGTTGCTAAAATATTAGGTAAATTCATTTTTTTTTTAGAAAATGACTATAAAAGATGAAAACTTTCTCATTCATTTCCTTTGGGGCATATTTTGCTCAATATTTCAAAGACTTTAAAGTTTATGAAAACCAAAAATACAAGCAGTAATGTCGTGAACAAGATGAATGTTTTGATATCAAGATTGCTGAAAGTGTGATGGAGTTTTTACGTGCAGAAAAACGTACAGAAAGGAGCAGGAGAATCACTATAGTGTGAATGGTTATTTAACATTCACACAATGATGAGAAGGACCAACTTGTTACTAGAAACGTCTAATATCCAGGACTTGTGATTCACGTTTTGCTATTTGACTCCTTAAACCTTTTGTTTCTTGATTATATCTTTAGATATAAGTTGTTTTCTTGGCCTTTTAGAGAGACAAGCTGAGGTGGAAAGTGTTGACAGTTTGAAAAAAAAAAACCCTACCGAGGTGCTGCATTGAAGTAGACTGAGTCAAAATCACTATTGTGTGCAGGGGGGCTTGGACAGCACAAATTAAAGAGGGAAAAAATGGGGAGGAGGAGAGAAGGGAAAATGCAGATGGGGTATTATTTTTCTTTTTGTATCCCATCTAATTGCAATCATAAGCAGATGTCTGAAAGTGTGACAGCATCAGCAGAATTGCTGCTGAGAGCACAAAATCTTTGTCTAAAAATAATCAGACATTCTGTGTGCTGCTGTTTGTTATAATGGTAATCAATGCTGGAGGCTTTGAATTCCATCAATTTATAGATCCACTCTGTTCTGCCTGGTGACTGTACTGGCTCACAACCCCCCACTGCACACACACACACTGATGCAACAACAAAATACACTTGCATGCGAGATTTCACACAAAAGAGAGGCTACGTACACACGCATGTGCACGTGAGGGCTGCAGCAGGGCCGAGCGGGGACTAGCCTGTGATTAAGATAAGTGTAGTTTCCTTTCATGCATTGCTTATTGCCTCCCATTCTCCGTGAGCCACAAGATTGTCTTTAGCTGCCTCAGATTAGCCCCACATTTCAGAAGCCACATTTGAGAGGGAGCACTAATCAATAAATCAATCCCCCACAATCAATGGCAGTCTAGTATGGCTTCTGCATTATTACTGGCATCCACCCCAGTCACCGAGGGAGGGGGCAGGGATTAGGCAGGGTGGGGGGTGAGCATAGCAACAACCCGAGACGCGTTGGAGTCGGCTACCTGAGCATCGGTTAAAGCAGATAGTGTGTCTGCATGTCGGTGTTGGACCTTTCAGACAGAGAGGGGCAGGAGGGGCCTTTGACCTCCGTGACCCCGCACTATAAACGCCGTCTGAGCGAGAGGCTTTTGACAGGGAAACGCAGAGGGGGAGGGCAGCAATCACCTGGCATCTCCCTCCATCTGTTTACCCACGAATGCTGCTTATCCACTTTTACTCTCCATCACATTGGCAAGAGCAGCTCCAATTCACAGCACCACTATGGAGCGGGGAGACCCCGCGGCACACCGGGTCAGACTGGAAGTGCATTTCATTCCAAGAGTTTTTGTTAAACTAAGTGCCGCATGTGTGGAGCTGCTCTTAGAGTTTCAGAGTCCGACAGCAGCTGGTGTTAACAGAACATTAAACTGTGAACCCGAATGAGCTTCAAATGTCTAAAAACAGTTTTACAATTAAAAATCTTCCTTATTTTCTGTGGTCATTTGTAGTAAATCACTTTTTTTTCATTTTCAGGAATCCTAAAAATGTTGCTTTCTCTGTCAAATATGCAAACATTCAATATAATTTTTTTTAAAGAAAAAAATGTAGTTTTAGTGTTTCCTTCCTTTAGTCTTTTTTAGTGTTTTTGGTTTTAAACTTTTATGGCTTTTTATTGTTTTAACTGATGTTTATATGTATGTATATCCTTTTTTTCAAGCACCTTGTGTTATACAGCATGTTGATGGAAATTGATTCATTGATTGATTGATTTATTGATTAACCCTATGACAAAAATGCTTGACTCAACCTCTTTTGGGAAATTTAAATCTATATTAATAAGTAACTAAAATGAACATTTCCACATTTTCTTCAGTAATGTAACTTCCCTCATTTTTATTATTTACTTTTTTTAAATTCACAAATATCATAAGTTTTTTCTGAGCTCATGCAAAATTTTTAAATTTTTGATTACATCAACAAGAGGAAAAAAAAGGAAAAAAAATCAAATTTTGAAGAAAGACTTGATGAGGCACTAATATTTTTTGATGAAAATTGTATTGTTAAAGGGGCCATACCATAAAAAAACAACTTTTTGAGCTTTCAAGTGTATTATACTGCTCATTCCTCACTATAAAGAACCCCAAAGTGGTATTTTGATCCTTTCAGACGTTTCTGATTAATCCTAAAAACCTGCACCATCTACAGCTGCCCCTCCCATACCTACAAAAACGAGCAGGTCCTCACCATCTGAAATCACAGAGTGAGACCGCCCCTTTCAGGAAGAGTCTGCTCTGACAGCACCGCCCCCAGTCCAACACCAACACTCAATTTCTCCACAGAGCTAGCGATGATCAGCAAAAAGCTGATAGCAGAAAATGATAGCTAAAATATTAGCTAAATGCCAAATTAGCCTAAAAACTACGAAAAAAAGAACTTGGGCTAGCCAAAATAGCTAGCATGTACCTGAAAAAACAGCTTATTGTCAAAATAACCGAAAAAACAAAAAAGTCTAAATTAGCCAAAACAGTTACGATGTAGCTGAACAATTTGCTAAACTTCAAAATAGCCTAAAATAAAAATGAAAAAAAGGCCTAAACTAGCCAAAAGAGCTAGCGTGTAGCTAGAATGTTACCTAAACTTCCAATTTGACACACAAAAAAAATTTTAAAGAAAAAACTAAATCAGCCATGACAGCAAGCATGTATAATAACCCAGAGGGCCGGATCTGGCCCCCGGGCCTTGACTTTGACACATGTGATATATATGGACATAGTTTAGTCTGAAGGGCTTAAGAAAATCATGGTGTGGTCTCTGTAAAAATAAATAATCTAAACTAGATGTCTAATGGGTTTAATTCTGGAGCAGTTAGTCTTGGCTACACAGATGTCTGTTTAAAAGAGGGTTCACCTATCAGGAAAACTCACTTTTCACTTTGTTACATCTCCAAGCGCTGGAAACTCTGATAATTCATCCAAAATAATTAATCCCCAGTCAGTGGGGTTGTCTTAAAGCAGCATGCTAAATCCTTTAACAGGAAAGAGAACCAAATGAGCCTTACAGTGATCAGCAGCGGCGTGACAGGCGATGTCAACTGCTATTCATCATACCCCACTACAATCTTTACCTTCAAATCCAACAGGAAGTCTATACCTTTACATGTAAAAAACTATTACGTTCTTATCCTCTTCAAAGTGGTAACCGCCCTATTACAATCCTCTTAAACAATCGACTGAGAATCACATGAATGCCCTTAAATGTCTTCCAATTATAAACTTGGAAATTACAATCTTTGACCGAACGCTCCACACGACGACCAATTACAACACCTTATATCATCATTAAAGCTGACCATTGTTCTGCTCCTTTCAAACTCTGTGGCTCCCAATCAGCCCATCTATTGTCACTGCGTGGAGCATCCAGGACGACTAATTACGGCGTCCTATGATTCATTAGCGGAGTGGTGTGTTGAAACCTGAGAGAAGACACCATAACCCTTGTCAGCCAAATGATCAAATCAAAGGCAGATGGGAAATAGTACCAGGCACTTCTCAATGCCCAAGGACACAGACTAAGTGTCTTATTTTCCAAACTGACATGATTTGAAAAAAGATGCCTGAATTGCTGAGAGAGCAGCAATTTGAAGTGAACCTTACATTAATAAAAGAGAAACATACTGATAAAATTGCTGATAAGATTCTTTTTCTGTATTTTTCAAGGTGAGTAAAGAGGAACGGAGCTTTATTTCAGCAAAGGAGCTTCTCCGTTCCGTTTTGGTATTGAGAGGAGGAAAACTGCACAGATGCGGCAATCGCCGCGATGGCCCACTTTCACCTGAAACGGCAAACTGCAGCGTCGCAGCACAGATAACCTGCAATTGTTTATTCTCTCTAAAGAAATGTCAATCTGTTCGCTCTCAGGTGTGCAGCTCTTCCTCTTGTTTTTGTTGTTTTCTACCCCCCTACTCTCTTCGTTTTCCCATGTCGATGGCGGCGAGATCAAAGCGACACTGCTGGAAGAATCTGAATATTTCAGGTGTGGAGAGAGGGCTGCATTTCACACCACCTGTGTAGCCTGAGAGACGGGTCCCTCCTCTCGCTCAGACTCAGTTAGCAAGGCCCCCGGGGGCCCGGCGACGGAGAAAAGAAAGAAAAAAACCAGGGCCACCTGTCTTGGAGGAAAGGAGCACTCTTTCAACCTCCTTCTTTCCTCTGATGCATTTTCATTTTACGGCATTTGAACCAAAAATAAATGCATCTAAATGGAGCGACAGAAGTGGGAATGAGATCTGTGATGACAACAGGCAGTCAGGAGCTTTTAACACGGGCGGAAAGGTCTGGAAAAAGGGTTCATCTGATGCCAAAATAATGAAAAAGGAGGCACTTAAAATCTTCTTTATGAATCATTCCAAAATAGGGCTGGGAAAATGGAATTTTTTTAGAGTTTTTTCCAAATCAGGCAATAACCAAATAACTATATTTGTCGAATTTGAACGCTCTGCAGCTGAAAACACTTGAAAACAAAGCATTAATTCTACAAATAAGTCCAAAAAATGTCAAGTTTTACAGAACAAACATAAATATAACCTTATTTTACACAGAAATACCTACCTTTACTTTTTGAACTTTTCTTCCTGATTTTTTAAATTCCCCCTCCTCTCTGTTTTTAGAGTTTTTAACATGTATATGTGGCATTGTTCTTCTGAAAGAGAACAAATGTAATAAGACATTATTTGGTTTTCTTTATTTCTGAGTATTTCTCCTTGTAAATCAATCAAACTGTCTTGGACAGACTCTGTTTGAATGAATGATCTTCTTTCCATCAACAGCTCTGCTGCACATGCACTAAACCCTCATCTGTTCCTAGTGTCTAGTTCAGGTTCTGGAGAAGAGAAGATGGTATCTTCACATTGACTGCAGTCAAATGAGCCGCCGTTCACATTTCTGTGGTCAAATCAGCATCACTGGATTTTTGGTGTGAGTTTCATCCAATACTTACGGTAGCAGGACTGAGAACGCTGGAAAATCTCCAGCAGACTCCACGGAGCTTCTTGATGTGACCACGGAAATGTGAACGGCGGCTCATTTGACCGCAGTTGGAAAGGATTGTAAATCAATGAAAGAGCATTTTGATGTTAGCTTTGATTATTTTATCAAGAACTCTGAGAAACCAATGATTGAATGTATTGATCACAGTCAATAAACATTGGAGAATTAGCTAAAAGAGTCTTTGGTGAACTGGAAGGAGAAAGAATCAGGATTTTGGAGGAAGTTCTGTCCATGAAGATCTTCACTTCCTCGTCCAGCTGACATCCGGATCAGAACCATACGGCTGGACATTACCCAGATTGATGGATGTTTTTATGTAGCAGAGGTGAAGATTTACGCAAGCGAGACACCAGCTATGTCCGAATTCGCCCCATAATCACTATGTAGTGTGTTCGCCATTTTCTTGTGCTGTCTGAATCTACTAATTCTAAATTCTAATCAAGAAGTTTTTGCGAAAAACTAGCAGGCCCTCTGGGTAATTCTATCCAGCCATCCAGATAATTTTATTTAACTGTTATTAATGTCCCGATGTTATCTTGTGCTTATTTAGAACTTGTATAACTTTGACAAAATACAATTTTATGGAGTGTAAAATCTTTAAAAAATGATTTAAGGTTCAAGGTAAAGTTGATTTATTCTGGAATAATATAGCAAGCAAAAGTTGCGGTTTTAAAGTTTTAAAAATTGCATTCTGCTAGCTTTTTGGACTATTTTGGCATTTACTAAGATTTTTGACTATTTTTGATTTCAGCTACATGCTAGCTGTTTTGGGTCATTCAGGCATTTCTTTTTACATATTTGTAGGCTTTTATTGAGTTAGACTAACATTTACACCCTAGTTATTTTGGCTTATTTAATTTTTTTTACGTTTTTAGGGCTATTTTGAAATTTAGCAAATTTTTGCTAGCTGTTTGGCTAACCTACAATTTTTTTTTTTTTTTTTTTTTTTAAGTTTTGTTTTTGGATAATTTGGCATTCAGCTAGTATTTTACCTGGCTTTCAGCTTCAGCATTTTCAGCTTCAGGGTTTTTAAATATAAATTTCAGCATCTTCAGCTACCATCACTAGCATCTTTAGCGGCCAAATTCAGCTAACAACATTCACACTAGTATTATTGCAGATAATACTATATATCTAGTTCATAATTATGTTAAAAAGTTATGGTTTTAAAAATGTAGTTTTATTGTGTTCAATAAATGTTTATCCTGTTAACCTAAGGTGTGTTTTGGATTTTGGCCCCTTGTGTGATCGAGTTCAACACCCCTGGTCCATCGCGATAGACTCATTCTTCTATTGTGAAAAAGTTCTATCACGATATATTTTGTTATATCGCCCAGCCCAATTCTAAAATGTTCTCCATTGTGCAGCAAAAGATCCTTCCAACACAATGTCAGGATGAACTTGGCCAGAAGAAGCACTAGGACTGCGTTTTTCCTTAATGGCGCGCGCAGGGTAGAGCAGGTCTGCAAGATGATTCTCATCACATCATCAGGGCTGCCACTTCTGACCCAAAGCAAATAAAAAGCATCCCTGATGTCTGCACAAGCCGCACCAGTTTGATGTAGCTGCCCTCCTCGGAGGGCCGTGTGCCTTGACATGTGTGCATGTGTAAGCATTTGTGACAGCGCATGTGTGCCGACGTGTGTTCAGGGGGGCGTGGAGCCAGTTCCACACAGCCAGTTTCCAGCCTTGTCTCTCAAAAGGGCTGTAAAGACTTTACGGCAAATTCCTTACATTCATCTGTGTCAGAGCACTCGGCACACATTAGGCGTTTACACGGGAGGAAACACAATCTATTTGATGCAACACTGCCCACACGTGCCGAGCCCTCCTCCTCACACTGGAGATTCACAGTGTTTAACTTCCATTTCATATTCTGCGCAGACAGACAGGCTGGAGCGGGGAGTGGACTCCATCTTGATGTAAATCAGCATTTCAATACTAAATGTAAACGGGAGCGAGTCAACACCGGCGCCCTCACATTGTGCTTCCAGATATTTGTTTTTGTTGATTCAGGAATGTGCAATTGATTCTGCATTTCCTGCGTATGCAAATGCCAAAGTGACAAAAGTCAGTCTTCATTTCCATTGTTTAATATCAGGGGTGTTGATGAGAACAAGTGGAGGTTAATCTGGGAACGGGTCAGAGCCGGACGCCTCTTTGTAAATGTCAGCAGGGGGATCCGAGCCTTTATTATTACCACGCTAAACCAACAGGCCTGGCAGCAAGACGAATGTGTGACTCAGAGGCGTCTTCCCCCACTTTGCACCACCATCACGGACCAAACCCATCACGGGAAAACCTTATTAATCAATCGATTTATCGCCATAAATCAGGCCAGCCTTTGATTGTATCAGCAACTCGTGCAATCAATCAATTAGCCCGGGCCTAGCGGCCCAATTTGCCTAAAGAAAGATGAATGCTGCTCCCCATCATCCATTTGGCTATCCATTTACCCATCAAACACTGCTGCTGTTGACTCCCAAGACCAGCATGCATCCCTTCATCGATTCGGGCCGGATTAAACTTGCAAAAGAATGAAAAGACAGTTATCTGACTGGAGGAAATTCTGCTTTCACTTGCAGTGAAGTGTTCATCAGAATAGGGCTGCCACAGTCAGTCGACTAATCGACGACTATTCGACTACTGAAATACTTGACGATTAATTGAATAAACCAATTAGTCATTACTTTGTATAATATGAAGTCAAGAATGTAGTAAAGTTGAAAGTTATAATAGCATTCTGCTAGATTTTTTAACTATTGTGGCATGTTTAAAGGTTTTTTTAGGCTGTTTTGGAGTTTAGCTAATATTTCAGCTACATGCAGCTATTTTGGCTAACTTAAGCTTTTTTTGTTTTTAGGCTGTTTCCGAATTTAGCTAATATTTCAGCAACATGCTAGCTGTTTTGGCTAACTTAGGCTTTTATTTATTTTTTAGGCTAATTTGCCATTTAATTAATATTTTAGCTAGCTATCAGCTTCAGCATCTTCAGCGGCTAAATTCAGCTTACAGCATTCACACTAGCATTATCACAGAACAAAGCTAGTGTGCATATACAGTTTTTCGTTACTTTAAAGCTAATGATGGTAAAGATGTGTGTTTTACATCCACTTTTTTGCATGAACCAATTAGTTGACTAATCTGAAAAAAACTGTGATTAGTTGAATACTTAAATAATCCTTTGTTGTAGCTCTACATCAGAAACAACACAGCGCAGACATTATTTAAACAGCAGACGGTAACGCTCAGACGACCCAAAGAGAAGTGCCGCACAATGGGACGTATTGTGACGCAGTCGCATTTAAACGTGTCACCAGCTGAATGAACAAACAGTGAAAAACATATGTATAATGACAAAATTGTTTCATATTTTATCCCAACAGTGAATTCCAATCCACTTTGTGACACCAGCCGCCTCGGTCCAGTGGCCCCCATCTGCAACTCCATGTCAGGGTGTCTCCCAGGACAGCCGGGAAAACTTCAGGGACGGCTCCAACCGACAGCAGCAAGTGGAGCACGACAGCGTGGGCTGCTGGAGTCTCTGTGTGATTTGACTACAGCGCTGGATTGAAAGGCTGACGTGAAGAAGAAAAAACACACAGGGGGCTCCCCAGGGAGAAAAGATGTGGTGGGATTAAAGTCCCACAAGACCCAGTTCTGCTTCACACACTCAGACCCTGCTGTCTTACAGCCAAGGGTGTCCAGTTCTGCCCAATCTCCCCATGTAATTAGAGATAAAAAATCAAATAAATAAAAACAGAGGGCTCTGGTACTTAGCCTCAATTCTCCGAGCTTCACACAAGGCTGCCCACCCATAAACCCGAGAGGAAAACCCACAACAAAACCACTGCACCAGCAACTCCGAGTGCCAACCTCATCTTCCAGTCCAGTGTTCCACAGTACAAAGTCATGATTGACTAGCGCTCAAACGCCCTAAAATAGCAGCCCAATATCAGCGTTAAAGCGGGCTCATTTTGTACGGCTTTCAGGTAAACAATAACCAGAATAAATAAGTGATATTTTTCATATTTAAAACTTCCTCCAAACAGGAGGGATACAATGGAGAAGGAACTCCAGACTATTTTCAAGAAACACAAAATTATACTATGGAGGGATCCATTATTCATCTCAGATACATTTTTCATTTAAGAGTGGGCTGAATATGAGCGATGATGAATGCGTCGCCCAAGATGCAATTTGTATGTAAAATAACAGAAGATTACAGAATATGTTTTAAGTGCAAATGCAGTTTGTTGCCACCTAAGTAGAAAATGCATTCCTACAAAAAAGGAATAAGACCTGAGCCCTGTGATGGCGCCTCATGAAAATCACTTTGCCCAGAGCGAAGCCCCTCACCACATCCAGGTCACAATGAAAGTCTCAAGTGATGAATGAGCCAACTTCTGTAGATTTTCATTGATATCATCTATAATTTGCCACAAAAATACAGACTAAGTAAACTCAAAAAAGGTAATAGAACTCTGAAATTGTGCCCTCTGCAGTGAACGCACACACAAGCGGAAAGCTCATGTCTAAGCATAAGTGCACACAACCATACAACAGTGTTTTGCTGCCTGCCAGGCATCCACATGTTCCTCTTAGGACTCGCTCTCTCCTCATCAGCTCCACTCGGTGCACACCGTTACAACTCAGTGCATCTCAAAGACACACAAAGAGTCTTCCCCTGCACCCACTGTACAAAGATTGAAAACAGCCCCGTACTACAAGACATGCCCACCACAGAGCATGTAATACAACTCATTACTGAGCACACGGGGTGGAGAGGACTGTGATGGGAGAGACAAGTACAGCGGGGAGTGAATTGGGAGCCTCTTAACCCAACATCTCCATCTTTCTTCGCAGCAACAGCGCTCTAAAAACTAGAGTTAATGACTGAGGCAACACAACAGCATTTCACATCCTCTAATACACGAAATACTGATGGAACTAGAAAAGCAAAAAGTGTTCATACTTTGAAGAAATAAGAGCTGCAAAATCTCTTCTATGGGGGGTAAACTCCCGATTTTATTCTGCGTTTTGCAACTAGTGTCCGGTTTAACCCACTTGTAGACATTTCCAGTCAAAAGCAAAGTAATAACTCAGTGCTTAAAGACCCACTCTGATGGAAATGGTGTGTTTAACACGATCTTGTGGGATTTTTTTAATCATAATGGAGGACATATATAAAAAGAATATTGATTAATAGTATTTCTAAGTATTTCTTTGTTCAAACTGTTGTGAATTAGGAGCAGACGAAAAGATTCCATTTAAAAAAACAAGCTTATTTGTGATATATGAAATGTATTGGGAGGGCCACAAGCTTCCTGCTCAGATATATCCACTTATCACTTGTATCCACTAAATAAATAGATCCATGAACGTCTTTGTTTTACCCGTCTGAGCTGGAATCTGGATCAAAAATTTTCAGCTATCAGCTTCAGAGTTTTTAGCTATCAACTTCAGTGTTTTCAGCTATCAACTTCAGTGTTTTCAGCTATCAACTTCAGTGTTTTCAGCTATCAACTTCAGGGTTTTCAGCTATCAGCTTCAGTGTTTTCAGCTATCAGCTTCAGTGTTTTCAGCTATCAGCTTCAGAGTTTTTAGCTATCAATTTCAGTGTTTTCAGCTATCAATTTCAGTGTTTTTCAACTTCAGGGTTTTCAGCTATCAGCTTCAGTGTTTTCAGCTATCAGCTTTAGTGTTTTCAGCTATCAACTTCAGTGTTTTCAGCTATCAGCTTCAGCATTTTTAACTATCAATTTCAGGATTTTCAGCTATCATCACTAGCATCTTCTGCGGCCAAATTCAGCTTACAGCATTCACACTAGCATTATTGCAGGTAATGTTATATATCTAGTTCATAAATATGATAAAGTTACGGTTTTAGTTTTAAAGTTTTAAAAATGTAGTTTTAGAGTGTTCCATAAATATTTACCCTGTTCGACCTCAGGTGTGTTTTGGATTTTGACCCCTTGTGCGATTGAGTTTGACACCCCTGGCCGAGACCATTCTAAACCGGACTGAACCGTACCGCTCAGTGGAAACGAGGCTTTAGGATTTTAAGACAAAAAAAAAACAGTCTTATGTTTTTCCTAATTTGCTGCACAGGAAGGAAGGAAAGACAAAGACTCAGCTAATCCACCCCTGAATACAGACTCATGAACCTTTGCCTCACCTCAGGGCAACCACATGACCCGAGGCAAAGCATTAGACACATTAAAAAGACATGAACTTCAGCGCGATGGAGTTTCAAGCACGCAATCAATGGGGCCACAGGTGCAAACACGTTCTGCCATGGTAGTGGAATGCCCGTCTTCCTAGAATGGGATCCGGTTTTTGCAGTGTGTTCATTTTAATGTCAGCAATAATAGAGACTTGCAGCGCGAGAAACAATAAAAAAAGCCTCAAGCTGGAGACAGCTGTAGTGGGGAGCTGGAAACCATGCAGGGAGTTGGGAGGAGGCCAGGATGAGAAGAGTCTGTCAACTTCTGCTTGTCTTCTCCCCCGTTTTCACTCACTTCAGACTGAGGGGAGCAAATGGGTCTAATTCACACTGGCTACAAGCGAGTGTCTGCACTGTCTAGCAGCGTGAGCAGGAATTAGATGTAAGGTTTGTAGCCTTCATCCCTTCCCAGACAGACGTGTTCCGGCTCAGAGGCGCTGCCTAATCCGCACCTCTCTCCCGCTTGCACTCCCGGAAAATGACTTCTCACAGCTGCCTCCACCGTCCAACGCAGCAATTCTCGTCTGACTGAACAGCGTCCCACCACCTCGTAAAGAAAAAAAACCCTCCGACCTCCCATCGCTCATTTAACGAAGCGATTCTTCCCCGGTGCAACACCCGCTTGGGCGATGAAAACAACAAAAACAACGTAAACAGAAGTTGATAATTTCTGAGTTCTCTTCTTTGAGGAGATGTCAAATCAGAACAATAAAAGAACTGAGAACATTACTGTTGCCTGACCTTTTTCTGCTCCAGTCCTTCGACTCACCTGGCAGGTGTGGCCAATGTCCCTTAATTGCCACCTGCTGTCTATTTAACCCTTTAACTGCCTCCTCAACCAAACGGTGGGGCACATTTGGAAAAGATGTTTTCAAAAATAATGATTGTGTGTATAACTAGCCAAGGTACGGACCCCCTAAAGGGACAAGTCAAAGAAATAAAATTGAAGTAAAAAAAAAAAATTTTTTTTTCCAAAAATTGAAGAAAAAAAAATTCTAGTCACTGTGCGCACACAGAATTTCCTTTTATTTAATAAACTGTGTTCCGATTTTTGTTGGTGTCCGGTTTTCGTTTGCATTGGAGTCACCTGAATGTATTTGGCCACTTGGGTTGTCCTCATTCCACAAAGAGGATAAAAAGTGATTTAGCCTCCATGTCATTTCCCAGTGAGGACTCTGGGAATATAAAGCCATGTGAGTTCTCACATTAGGACAAACAGATTCTTAACAGGTGGTTTCTTCTGAACACCAATCACACGGGACACACCGGGCTGCAAAAGGGGAATTCTCCCAGGCACAGCAGCCCACTTGGGTAGCTTCGGATAATGGCGGGGCCACTCACAAACACTCGAGTCTGGAGAACAGGAAGCGAGGAAAGTTTCTTCTTTTAAAGCGAAGCCTGCACAATGGATCTGGTCTTCTGCATCCTCCACCGACCACTCTAGCAGTGATGCCATGTGCTGCACAGTTCTCTTCCTGCTTTTGTTCTAGTACAGGGGTCTGCTACCTTCAACACTTACTGAGCCATCAGGGTTGATTTCTCCATGTAGGAGCCACAAAATTAGGTAGGACATTTATAAAATCAATATTGTACAAAAATGAAAAATCTGGTCTAATAAATAGTCAAACCTTTTGATGGATAGTTGAAGCATTATGGGAACTGTGGCATGCAGCCTTGATCCACTGCTTTACTTTTATGTTTACTTTGCAGTTACTTTTTAAAATAAGAACAAGTATTTTCTTTAACCAAAGAGCCACAAGTGACTCCAGAGCCTCAAGTCGCAGACCCCTGTTCTAGTAAGATAAAAAAAAGGATTTTTAATGGGGCTGTGAACATTAAAGACTAATCAAAAAGAATTAATGCGTTACTATGTTTTAATGCAAATTAATTCAAGAAACAGACCTTCGCTTTAACTCGGCGGTTCAAGCTTCCACGGTGTTCGTTAAAATATTTCGCCAGTTATACCACGGTCATTTACAAAAAAATAAATATTCCATCAGTTTTTAGTGCTTTATTCATGCTATTATTGTGGTTTGGATCATTTTTTCACAAAAAGCAACTATTTGATCCATATTCCAGTGCCATATTGTACAAAGACACTTTACCTGATAAAACATTGTGATTAATCATGATTAATCCCAACGCAAAAGTGCGATTAATCTGATTTTTTTTGTATCAATTGACAACAGTAATTAAAAATACATGTTTTAAATGTAGAGTTTGGTGTGATATAATTTTGTGATTATTCACAGGTAATAAGTGGTCGGCAATTACTGAGACAAAAAAAATTATAGCGAATAATCGCAATTAATTTTTTCCAGGTTCGCGATTAATTTTTTTTTTTTTTTTTATTCGATTCCCGGCCCTAAATTTTAGGTAATTTGGAGACATTTTGATCTGTTTTTGAGTAGATAAAAGCTGCAAACATTAACTAAAACTACGTATTAGCAGCCAGGTGATCCTGCAGGAAATGCAGTATAATTCCCGAGCCTTCCCAAAGCAGCAGTGAGAAACAAGAGATAATACAAGAAAAGAAGAATGATTAAAGCCTAATATGGCATGGTAGAGAGGGGAGAGATGGGTGATTTATCCCTTCATGGCCTTTTGACACTAAATTAAACTGTTGAGTCCATTCCCCTGTGCCAGCTAGTTATCTTTCCAGGCTAATTTAACACTATAATTTACATTCCATATAAAATACATCCTGATGCGGTGCTGTCAAGGCCGTACATCATTTGCAAAGAGTGCTCCAGTTTCAGTGAAAAGGACAGAATTAGATCATATTCATGATGCAATTAAACACTTCAGTGGGAATCGATGTAAAACCGATGAGCCCTGAAAACAATGCATATGGCTGGGAACATTAGAACACATTACCTACCCTCGGATCCCTCGCTCCACAGACGCAATTTGAAATCCTCCACTACTCCACTCTCCATCTCTCCAGATTCATAACGCGCAGCGATAATAAATGAATTTTTCACAAAATTATTCAACTACTAAATTGCCCATGGTAACTGAGTATCAGATGAAAGTGATGTGAATTATTAAGTAGGGAAACTGTTTGTTCTCACCATGGGTGTAATAATCGGCCAAATGAGGAAGAGAAGGAGCAAAAGAAAAAAAAAGAGCATGTTACAGTGCGGGGAGATCTCCTAATAAACTTCAGTGTTGATGTAAAAATGGGAAAATTCTGTCTGCCGCCACGGGCCTCCAGCTGGGATGATGGTATCGACCGACTTCCCTCGGGCTGCAGTGTGGGTTTTCTTACGGGTACAGCGAGCGCATGGGAGAACATTACCAGACAGCGCCGCGCATTCTCATTCTGAACTGGCAGCCGGCTCTGCAAAGCTGGCAGGCCGCTGCAATAGCCAGCCAGTGTTACACCACACTTTACATAATCACACAGACAGCACAGCAGACCACACACTTGCACCGTTCCACTCCAGATCACATCACCTGCCTGTCACACTCCTCTGCACAGCCGTCAGACCCAAAGCCGTTGAAAAGCCTTTAATGTACTTGCTTAGAGTCAAAACTATTTCCTTATTTGACAATGTTTCTGTCAAGTTTTCAGAGTTTGAACTTGTTGATAGAGAAAAATTAGACATGCAGTGAATTTAAGAGCTGCAGAGGGCAGAGGCGCCGCAATTTGAACCCATTTTTGACAAGATGAGTTGGCCTCTCCAACTGAAACAGTAATTATGCTTAATGGTCATTTAATCTGTCCATCAGGCGGGAGGTGAGCAGCCGGGTCACCCTGAAGCGCTCCAGGCGTCACAGAGTGTCAGGTACATTGAGTAGGGTGAGGTGCTCCACCAGGAGTGCCGGAAACCTTTTGGTTTGCCAAACAACTTTGACAGGACTGCAGGGTACCGGCCTCCAACACGCACAACATCCACCAACAGACTGCATACAAAGGCTAACATCTGGGTTTAGAGTGAACAAGTTTGATCTAAAACCCTAATGATTTCACTTTCAATCACAAAACTATCAAAGCCTTCTTTTTCTTTTCAGAATTAACCAAAGTAAAATTGTCGGGTTACATCTCCTACGTACCTCACTCAATGCAGAGAGAGTCAAAGATGACACTGGGTCAATCCAAATAGTAGTAGTAAAGACACAAAACCCACACAAAAACAAGGGTGGACAAACAGAACCTTTGTACCCAGAATCATTTGTACCCAGCGCAGGCGCCGGGCTATCTCAGAGCAGAGCAGATAGAGCTCCCGGTCCTGGCTATGCATGTGCACTTGTGCTGTATTTGTTATTTTGGACAAGCCTCTCCATTTCACTTACCAAATGGAAAAAGGGGGGAGAAAACGAATCACTCCTCGACCTACTGTTGTTGTTCCCTCAGCTGTCAACACGTCTCACAGACTTCATCCCCGCCTCGCCACGTCGATACAAAGAAGTGACTGCCCTTCGCTTTATGATTGCTTTGTTTTATTCTCTCGGACGTGGCTTTCGTAGCCTTCGCAGTTATAATCAGACTGCCTAGTCCAAACAACGGAGCCATTGTCTCTGGGAACCAGAGGATCAGTGAAACTCCTTTCCTTTTCCCTGCTTTATTAGTCCTGCTGTTTATGCTAGTGGATATTCTGTGTTTGCTATGAACAATTACAGTATGACAAATGATCCGTCAATGCCATCTATCAGGCTAGAGCTGACAGGAATCCTATAGACAGGGCAGCAATTCGTCCCCCCACTCCCCATCTCTGGGGTCCCATGCTTTAGTATCCATGACAACGTGCAAGCCACTTGCCACGCTTGCCACTTCACAGTGAGAGATGAGCGCCCGTGAGTGGCTTTGAAAATTAGCCTTTGACACCCCATCTTCCACTGTGCTCCCGCCCTCCATAGCTCGCAGTGCTGCTCCGGTGGTGGGGGCCTCCCCCCCAGAGGAGTCCAAAACCTTTCACACATTCAAGCGAGCACCACGGCAGACCCGCGGCACGACTATAAACATATTTCTCTGGGTCTTAAGGTGTCAGCTGTATCGTGCTGGAACTATAGGATTCTCAACATTAAGCTCATGGCTGCATTATCCATAAAAATCTAGAGGAAAATACAGTCCAGGAGGGGGAAAAGACTTAATTTAGATGAGCGCCTGAATACTAGGGCTGGGTACCTCATGATACGATGCGATACACGATACATGGCTCATGATATCCATGATTCCGCAATACTGCGATAATTGGTATAAAAAACAATCTCTGATAACTCACATTACAGTATATAGAAGAACACATATTTTGGGGGAAAATATATCCCTAGTGCAACTTTGCTGAAATCAATAATACTCTGCCTTTGACAAGCATTGACACCAATTGAACTGGAAGAATTTGTAAAGTTGAGTGTTAACAATAGTAAACATGAGCAGCAGTGTCACTATTTAGAGCAATATTGTTGTAAACAACAGAAATTAACTAATTAAATAATTAAAAGCTCAACAAGCGCACAGTCCTCCATGAGGGGGCAGAACCATCGTATTTTCTAGACTATAAGCCGCTACCTTTTCAAAGGTTTAGAACCATGCAGCTTATACATAGGTGTGGCTCTTCTGTGGACTTTTATTCCACCACTAGGGGAGCTCCAACCGGAATTAGAATAAAAAATAAGATAGACCAAAAATCAATGCAAAGAAAAATTTCCTACGCTACTTTTTCATTATCAAATAGAACAAATTACTGACAAATTATTTTCAAATCTTCACTCCCTCATCATGGAAACCACATGAAGAAGTTTGTATGATGCAAGTTTTAAGTTGAAAGCCATCAAGTTTGCAATCTAGGAAACTGTGCTGCTGCATGCAAGATTAGCATCAATGAATCTATGGTGAGACATTGGAGGAAGAAGCAGAGGAGCTCATGCAATGCTAGGTTACACGAGCGCGGAGAAAGGGTTACGCTAGCATGGAGAAGAGGTTTTACCAACACGGAGAAGAGGTTTTACCAACGCAGAGAAGAGGTTTTACCAGCGCGGAAAAGAGGTTTTACCAACGCGGAGAAGAGGTTTTACCAACGCAGAGAAGGGGTTTTACAAACGCGGAGAAGGGGTTTTACCAACGCGGAGAAGGGGTTTTACCAACGCGGAGAAGGGGTTTTACCAACGCGGAGAAGAGGTTTTACCAACGCAGAGAAGGGGTTTTACAAACGCGGAGAAGGGGTTTTACAAACGCGGAGAAGGGGTTTTACCAACGCAGA
>NC_050520.1:30799009-30801709 GCF_002922805.2 Oryzias melastigma | reverse complement strand
TTCGGTAGAACCGCGCAAATCATAACGGTTCCTACTTGGAACCGAACTTCGGTGCCCAACCCTAGTCCTCCATGAGGGGGCAGAACCATCGTATTTTCTAGACTATAAGCCGCTACCTTTTCCTAGGTTTAGAACCATGCAGCTTATACATAGGTGTGGCTCTTCTGTGGACTTTTATTCCACCACTAGGGGCGCTCTAACTGGAATTAGAATCAAAAATCAATGCAAAGAAGAATAGCCTACGCTACTTTTTCTTTATCAAATAGAACAAATTACTGACAAATTATTTTCAAATCTTCCCTCCCTCATCATGGAAACCACATGAATAAGTTTGTATGATGCAAGTTTTAAGTTGAAAGCCATCAAGTTTGCAATCTAGGAAACTGTGCTGCTGCATGCAAGATTAGCATCAATGAATCTATGGTGAGACATTGGAGAAAGAAGCAGAGGAGCTCATGCAATGCTAGGTTACACGAGCGCGGAGAAAGGGTTACGCTAGCATGGAGAAGAGGTTTTACCAACGCGGAGAAGAGGTTTTACCAACGTGGAGAAGAGGTTTTACCAACGCGGAGAAGAGGTTTTACCAGTATGGAGAAGAGGTTTTACCAACGTGGAGAAGAGGTTTTACCAACGTGGAGAAGAGGTTTTACCAGTATGGAGAAGAGGTTTTACCAACGCGGAGAAGAGGTTTTACCAACGCGGAGAAGAGGCTTCACGAACACGCAGGTGTAGAGGAGCAGGCATGGAGACTGCACAGGAGGAACGTTCATTGCATGCGAAGAACTTGATAGAGTTTTGGCCAAAAAAAAGAACGCCATAAAACACTTTGAATTCAGGAAAGACGTGACCACACAGTGTGGTAGAATGCTCTTATAATGGATTATTCTGATGTGGAAAAACAACAGTGGGCTGAACTTTATCAAACTAAAATGTGAATGGATTTGACATTCATTCTTGTTTACTCTTTTGTTTGTAAACATATTTAATTTACACTTGATTATCTTGAAGAAATACAAGTAAACTTCACCTGCACTGTTCAGTACCAGGTTTTTATCTCTTAGTTTGTTCCTGATCCATTTTAGGTCAGTGAATCGAATCGTTCAAAATAAACCGATATCTACTATGAATTGTATCGTCAACCGCAAATTATGATATAATCCTTTTATAATAACCCTTTAACACAAAAAAACTTTAACATACTGTAACTTTTCAACTTTTAACACCATCATTCCAGTAGATTCTGAAGGAATTAAAACATTACAGGAAATCAAAGAACATGAACACTGGAGTTCTGGCATTAGCGGGTTAAGCAGCAGTAACAGGCGTGTTCAGGGCCAAGCGAGGATACCATCTGAAGAAGTTGGTTTGATACCATAAACTGCACCTGGCAGGCAAGGTTCCTTTCACTACAGAGGGAAACCAACACAGCCATGTGAACGTGCTGCACCGTCAGAGGCAACAGTTTTGCCGCTTTTGAATAATCATATTTGGAAGAACATTAAAGGGAAAGGGAAAAAAAAACTGGCTCCAGCTCTAGGAGGTAAGGGTGTCAACTGATATAACCCAGCACTGACATCAAGCAGAGCCAGCTAGCTCATTGATGTGGCAGCATCTCATTTTCACCAGTTTGGAAGCAGACAGTTTTGCAGCGCCTTGCGGTTCTTAATTATCTTCCGACTTTGTCTAATTCAATCAACACAACTCAGATCTGGCTGCGAAATGGCACTCACATCCCCTTAAGCTTCGCGAGTCAAAAAACACTGAATAAGTGGAACAGTCAAACTGACAAAATGCTAAAGTACATGTAAAACAACCTCTATTTTAACTCCTCTGGCTGAGACCTCATCCCTCGCAGAGGAGATGAAAGGAGGAGGTGATGGCAAGCAATCTTCTTTTAAAGTTACGGGGGGGTGCAAGTGTTTGGAGAACGGTGCTGGGCGGCATGAGATCAACCCTTGATGTCCAGCGTGTGGATTCTGCCCAGCTAACCCTGAATTCCTCCGTTTTCCCAAAGTGAACATTTTGGATGAGATTTTGGGGTGTGATTGCACCCCCAGCCGCAACGGATTTTCAAGTCATTAAGGATTAAATTGTTTGCCAATTTACAACCCTAAAGTGAATGACATAATGAGGGGAGAGGGTTCATCGCCGCCCCCTAAAAAATTCCAACTCACCTCCCGTCTAATTCCAAGGACCACAGCATTATTAGATTTTGACATTATTAGCTCAAATAGCAGAGAGGCCCTGCTGTCATTATAAAGCCTTTACTTTTGCATTTGCTGCCAAATCTGTTTTGCACCGGCTCCACACTGCCAAACACCACAATGGCAGATTAGTGAAGCCCTTCTCTGGTTGCAGCAGAGGTTAATATAAAGTGACAGGGCTAAGTCCGCTCCGATTAAGTATGCTGAGAGATATTGCTGCAGTTTGTTACATCGGATCGTTATTGGATTAAACGGCGTGCAAAACAATGAAAGTTTTAGTTTTAATTTCGACGGGAGTAGGGAACAAGCTCGTGTCACGACAGCGCTGAAGTACCGCCTTGTATCGCCATCCATCATGAGTGGCAGACGTGGGGCAAAAAGAGATGGATAGGTTAAAAAATGTTTGTTTGTTTTGCATAAATGTATATTCAACTGACTTTCTCAAACTGGGTTGGGTTAAGTAGTAAGTAAAGGTGTTCAAATGTTTATAGATTTG
>NC_050520.1:30740803-30798974 GCF_002922805.2 Oryzias melastigma | reverse complement strand
TAATTAGTTAGATTACTAAATTACTTGATTTATAACGCCGTTAGTAACGCCGTTATACTTAAACGGCGTTAGTCCCAACACTGATCACGATGTACGACAATAAAGTATATTTCAGTCATTCTCTAAAAAAACTTTTCTCTGACTTCATTTTTTCAAGAAGCATCTAACTGAATAGTTAGAAATGAGAAGCATTTTTGCACAACCATTTTAAGTTTCTTAGTAGGAAAAGTAGTAGTAGTGCAGTATAACGCAATGAAAACCTCAAAAAGTAGAATTTTCACACATTTTTCCACAAAGGCTCAGCAATAAAAATAAACAAAAACGATAAAAGAGAAATGGCACGAAAGACATTTTTCTTTCGCCCACACAATATGTGTGATCATATCGCACAGCACTACTCTACACTAAAGCAAATATCCCGGACAAGCCCCCAAATTGTTCAAATGGCTCTA
The DNA here is from genome assembly GCF_002922805.2 of Oryzias melastigma. Lineage (NCBI taxonomy): Eukaryota > Metazoa > Chordata > Actinopteri > Beloniformes > Adrianichthyidae > Oryzias > Oryzias melastigma. Next base: position 30,798,522 of record NC_050520.1, on the reverse strand, counting down.
AACCATAACAAATAAAGGGGAGAGAAAAGCTCTGCCAGAGGTACCTCCGCACTAGTGCACGGCAATATGGAAAAAAAATGTATATCATGATACAGATTATTTTATATCACAATAATGATATGTATCACGAAATACCACAATAAAGTATATTTTCAGGTACTCTCTGAAAAAAATTGACAAAAATGTCATTACTTATTTGTCTCTGACTTCATTTTTTCAAGTAACACGTAAATGAATAGTTACAAATGTGAAACTTTTTTTTTAAAGTGCACAACAGTTTTAAGTTTCTTAGTAGGAAAACACAATAAAAAATAAACAAATAAGCACAATAGAAGAGAAATGGCACGATAGACATTTTGCACCCGCCAAAACAACATGTATCCTCATATCGCCCAGCACTACCACGCACTAAAGCAAATATCCCGGACGGGCCCCCAATTTGTTCACATGACTCTAAATCACAATAAATAAAGGGCAAAGGGAAGCTCTGCCCAGCGTACGTCCGCACTGGTGCACAGCGATATGGAAAAAAATTGTATATGATTCAGATTATTTCATATCACAATAATGATATATATCACGCTATACCACAATAAAGTATATTTTAGTTATTCTCTGAAAAAAAATGGACTAAAATGTCATTACTTACTTTTCTCTGACTTCATTTTTCCAAGTAACACATAACTGAATAGTTACAAATGAGAAGCGTTTGAATTGTTTTCATAGGAAAACATACATTTGCACAAAGGTTCAGCAAAAATAATAAACAAATACAAACAATAGAAACGATATGACACATTAGATGCTTTTCTATCGCCCACACAATATGTATCATCATATCGCCCAGCACCACTCAGCACTAAAGCAAATATCTCGGACAAGCCCCCAATTTGTTACATCTGGCTCTGATCCGTAACAAAAAAAGGGGAAGACTAATCCGGTTTTAGCATTTGAAGTAGCCTAATGTCCATAAGAGTGCCTAACACACAGAGCAGGGAGGACACAGAGAAACAGAGCAGCATTCGACGGATCTGGAAGAAGAAGAGTCTTCCCAGGCACCTCTACGGTGGATCTTTTATCCCTGATTGCAAAAAACATGCACCTCTTCATGAGGAGGAGAAAAGGAACCGGCAGCAGGAACAGACTTTTATAGTCGTAACAGTCCCTCACCCCCGTGCATTGTTTGCTCTGCAAGAGGTCACTGGACCTGGCCAGTAAACTGTTATTAATCCTTCCAGAGTCATCCATTAGCCCGTCCAATTTTTATGACCCCACTCTTTATTAGATGAGCAATCAGCTGTCTATATCTGGCAGAGTTATGAGACTCTCTCATCTGGCCTGAGACACCCCACCCCCCCACCCTTTTCCCAGAAAGTCCTGGCAAGCTGGACCAGGTGGAGCAAACCTGAAGCTCGTCCAGAGAGGCACAGGAGGGGGAGGAGCCCAATCTGCCAGTCTCCTGGGGTATTCCCCACTGTCCCGTTAGCTTCGATAAATCTCCGTGCTTTACGATTAGGTACATAAACTGACTCATAGATCTGGACGGTAAATAAGAGCTTGTCAGTGGAGCTGACGCCAGGCCCGGCTCCCTCCACCCCTCGGCCAGATAGTCCCCACGTGCTGCGACCGTCAGACCGCCGCTATTGAGCTGGGGCCTAAAAAGGCTCGGATAAATAAGGGCTGATATTTCTCTCAGGGCTTCTCCGGTGCCACCCTCATACACTGCACAAACAGAAATGTCCATGAGTGTTTGGAGCATGATAATGCTTTATTCCTCCATGTTCTAAAGAGGCATTCACTCCGTGTTTCTAATGACTTTTTCAGGTAGAAAAGCCAGGAAGCCGATGGATCAATCCATCTCAAGTATATTCAAACTGTATGGTGGACTCTGATGTCTTTTAATGGACCTTCAATCCATACTTGCAATTAAGCATGCAAAGTCTCCCATTAAGTAAGTCCATTTTCAGTGTATTTACTGTGGTGCTGTTTGGGTGCTGTTTTTAAAGAGCGCCTCACTCCAGGCTGGGAGTGCTTTAAGCCAGATGACCTGAGGGAGGGGTGATGGTCTCCAAATGCACTAACACAATGATGTTGTGTTTCCCTCTGCAGCTTCAGCTAATCATTGTTGCCAAGTCGTTTACACTGGTCCAAAATGATTCCCTGAATGATGAACTTTGCATATCAAGCAGACGAGCAGGCGACGGGGGCAAACTGTTGAGACAGCAGCTGAAGACCAGCAGATTCAGAACGCCGCACGCACAGACGGGAATCTCCCCGCTGATTGAGAGCACATTAAACACAAACTGGGCGACTGCCTATCCGCTGCATGTTTTGACTGCCAAACTTTTTTCCGACACACATCAGCACCTATTCAGCATAACTGCATGGAAATTGCATTTCTGTACCTGCAAACAGAAAAAAAGCTTTGAGAAGACAAAGGTCTGGAGAGAAAAGCAGAGAAAGTGCATGACTAGAGGCGCGCAATCAGCTAAGAATTCTGAACCTCAGCTTACACAAATCAGAGGAAAGAACAAAAAAAAAACAGCGCCATTGGCAGAACGGCAAGGAGATTTAAAACACTGTCATTAGTGGACTAAAAAAAAACCTGCTCTTTGTGAAAGCATTGCTTTTCTGCACGAGTTTGATGTTTAGGCAGAAGATTAGATGGAAAAATACAGTCTTTTATGCCATGTCTAAACCATTAGAGTTTACACCGTTCATTTCACGTTTCTGCTTCTTCTGTTTCTGATGTCAGTTAAAAAGTAGAGCATCTAGACTATAAATCAAATGTCATGACAACTAGTTTTAATTAAGTCAGAGATTGAATATTAAGTACTGAAAGAAAAATTCAATCTTTAAAACCCCACGCCAATGAAAATCCTGATTTTGGTGTTTTTAGCATGTTATTGTGCCATTTTTCTCATAGCTTAAACTTACTTCTTTATTTTATTTTATTTTTTATTTTACAAAAAAGTGCCATTGGAAAAAGGTTGTAGCGGTGATGTAAAAGCTACAACAGCAAGCCACAAATTCCTTGCTCTACTCCATTCCGATGCATCCACTTGCAGACAAATAGATTCATGTAGGTCTTGGTTTTTCTCGTCTGAGCTGGAATCTGGGAGAAACTGTACAGATGGATAGCTGATATTGGTCACCATTTAGGTTGGGGGTTTGAGGGTATGTAAGCTGGCGAAAGAGCATGCAAACAAATGGATGATGGGAAATGGAGGCAGGCTTACTCCGCACCAATAATCTTTTATTTATTTATTTATTTATTTTTGTCTAAAAACGGGATCATCATAAATAAAAGACCAATGGGAACAGTTTAAAAATAAATCACAAGATGATTGGAGTGGGTCTTTGAAGTCGCACTCCAACTATATTTATATTTTATTATAAAATCAGTGGTTCCGTGTCACGCTGTGCAGCAGAGTAGAAGCGCTTTTCTTCACGTGGGTGCGCTCTGAAGCAGAAGTTATAATTTAAATGTAAGTTATGACTTTTTGTTGCAGCATGACCTGTTTAAAGTTATAAAACAGCTGTTGTTATGTATATTTGAGCGCTGGAAGCTCCGCGCTAATGCTAGCGGACCGGCGACTATTGATGACGTCATCGAGTGGAAGTGACGTCTGAGTTTATAGACACTGTTTGTGTCCGAATCCCCCCCCCCCCCCCTAACTACTAAAAAACTATATAGTGTGGGACTATATAGTGCCCTGGATTTAAAAGGTAATTCGGACACGATGTTCACTACTTTTCTTTTGTTTTTTTAAAAAACAGATATGACGTTACAGATTTCATAAATCGAATAAATACGAACATTTCACATTTATTTATGACTCCACTGTGTTCTGATGGTGAAAATGTGGATGGTTTATTCAAATATTATATTTAAACACGTGTTTTTTGTTCGAAATTGTTTGACCGCAATGCATTGTGGTCTATATTTCCTAATCCAGTGAGCATTGATGCACGCTAGTTTTTCGCAAAGATTTCTTGGAAATATCGAGTGCACTCAATTTGGAATTAGTAGATTCGGACAGCACTAGAAAATGGCGAACGCACTTTATAGTGATTAGGGGGAATTCGGCTAAATGTAGGGATAGGGAGAGGGGAAGAATAGCCTGTGTTGTTTTTTGAGACATAGTTTCTGCAGAACAGCAAGAGTTCATTAGAAATTTGCCTCTGAGTTGTGGGTGGGACTGTTGGTGCGGAAGCTAGCCTCTGCTAATTTCCCATCATCCCTTTGTTTACACTCTCTCCCGCTAGTTTACAGCCCCGTATAACATCAAGCTAACATTAGCGTAGCAAAAAAAACAAAAAAAATTGCGAGCAATATCGAAGCTGCTTCGCGGTTTGAGCCAGATGGCAGCTCGACGAGGATAAGGAAGACGTTCATGGATCTGTTTAGCCACATTTCCACTGAGCAGTCCAGTAGTGGAGGAGTGGTATTGTAAGGCTCGCTTCCACTGAGCGGTTTGTTTTCACTGCACATGCGTGGTGTAGACTGCTAGCGTGTCAACTAGAAAAGCAACAACAATGGAGGTCATCCAGCAGCTTGTCTTTTTCTTGCTTTACTCTATACATTGTGTAGAACAGGAATTTAATGTTTGAAATATTGTCGCCGTAAAGAAGAAAATGGAATTGCTAGCTTAGCGCTACACTGTCATCATCACTTTCTGCCAAACAGAGGGTGTCCCGTTCTATTTTTCTATGCACCTTACAATGGATGGGGCCCTCAAGAGGAACGGAACTGTTTAATGGGTCCATTTTACAATGGAAACGCTTAAAACTTACTGAACCGGACTGCTCAGTGGAAACGAGGGTTTAGTCTGCAAGTGGATGCATCACACCAGAGCAGAGAGGGGAGACTTTTTTAATAATAAAGAATATTTAAAAAAAAAATACCCTGAGCTTAACTGTCTTTCTATGTCTTTTTTTTATCATAAGAAAAATGCAACAAAAACACAATTTTCATTAAAGTGGGTCCTAAAAGATCGTCAAATTCTGTACAGGAAAGGCTACACTCATCCAGCAAAAGATTGCAAATACACAACTATGGTAAGTATATCCGCTATTAACTACATCTATTAACTAAATCAGACTGAATGATGTTAACAATAAGCCCCATTTAGGTGTAAAATGCAGCTTTTGTCACGTTTTATTAGCAGTCAGTTATTAGACGAAGTATTCTGTTCCGTCTTTGAACTTGATGTTTTAGAACATCCACGCCGTATGCTAATACTGTAATCCTAATCATTTTCAAAGCACAAATAGATCATTAAGTCACCATCTGTTCTAAATGCTGATATGTCAGTCATTATGCCGACACGGCTCTAAGTCATAATCCGACTGACAGCATGTCAATGGGTCCCTGCAACGATGCTAAACGTATTACAGAGATGCAAAGTAGGGCGTGACAACATACCACTGTTTGCAATGTCAGTACCACAACAGCACTGTGTCAATAAGTGATTATGCCAATTTGCTGTGAAATCAATGAGAATGATAGGGATGATGCCATGCTGCCACTGAACCAAAAAGATTCTTCAACATGCAGGATGTCTGGAAAGACACTTTGATGCAATTATATCCAGAAAATTCCTACGCTGCTTAAATGTGACACGGATATATCTCTCTCGTTATATCTACAGAATCCAATGCAGCTAGATAAAATAGAAAGCATCTCAGAGCCAGCCTTTGTAAAAGAAAAAGCAGTGTTTAGTTTGCTGTGGTTCAAATGTCCACTCCAATGCTTACTCTATAAAGTGTGTTTAAAGCTGAAAGAATGGGCTTTTTCTGATGACAGTTTATTGTTTTTGTATCCTTGCAAATAGATTTTTTTTTTCCACTCTCCAGTCGCTGCCTCAGAGTCCTTCCACTGTATTGATTTATGTCAGCTGCTCAGTCTTATCAACACCAAAGTCGTCTGGAACTTTAAAACGCTACTGTAAAAACATTCAATATTATGCTGTTACTACAACTAATGCTAAACATCCCTGCTATTCATTCTCCTCCTGACAGCTCTTTGTCCTCCTCCTAGAGCAAACTCTGCGTGGAACTGCTGCACATTTTTCTATTTAAGGGCAACAATAGAAAACATCTGTTCAGACATGTTTCTTGTTCTTAAGAATGTGTACATCACGTGTCAAAGTCAAGGCCCGGGGGCCGGATCCGGCCCTCCAGGTGATTCTATCCGGCCCTCCAAATCATTTTATTTTATGGTTGTTAATGACCAGATGTTATCTTGTGTTCAGTTCTAACTTGTATGATTTTGACAAAATATATTTTTATGGAGAGTAAAATATTGAAAATTATTTAAGGTTTAAGTTGATTTATTTTGCTAGCTGTTTTGGCTAGTTTAGGCTTTCTCTCAGTTTTTTAGACCATTTTAAAGTTTTGCTTTTTTTCAGCTACATGCTAGCTGATTTGGCTAACCAAAGTTGTTTTTTTGTTTTTTTTTAGGCTAATTTGACATTTAGCTAAAAGCTGGCTTTCAGCTTCAGCGTTTTCAGCTTTAGCATTTTTAGCTATCAATTTCAGCATCTTCAGATATCAGCACTAGCATCTTCAGCGGCAAAATTCAGATTGCAGTATTCACACTAGTATTATCGTAGGTAATGCTATATATCTAGTTAATAATTATGTTAAAGAGTTACGGTTTTAAAGTTTAAATTTTTACAGTGTTCAATAAATGTTTATCCTTTTCGGCCCGCGACCTAAGGTGTGTTTTGGATTTTGACCCCCTCTGTAATTGAGTTTGACACCCTGCTGTACAGTATAGTTTATGAAAGACAATACCTTGCTTTTGCAAACGTTTTGGCATTTTTTTGCAGAAATTAGATGTTTGATTGACCTGGTATTATACAGAGCTCCAGTGCGGAATTTTAACAAATCCTTATTTGTGTTTTCATTGCAGAAGCCTTATTCTCTTCATCCCACTTATTATTATAAATAAAAGCACCATGTCACAATAATAAGCAGTTTTTAAAAGTAGCTTAATTTGCCCCATTTTCTGCTATGTTTTTACTCTGTAAATAAAAATATCTCAAAGTAAATTCAGTTTCTAATGGATACCTTGATGAATGTTTTCATTTCCACAACATAGATTCATCCTTTTTAGGGATTGATCAATTGATTTAACCCCAGCAGGAGAAAAGCTCATTGATTTCCGACTATGTTGCACATTTGACCTTGTTTACTAAAACATTGGCTGCAGAAAGGGAACATTATGGAGCTTTTTTTAAAAATAAAATATATACATTTATACTTTTTTATAATTTTAGCTGCCCATAGTGGAAACTGAAAAGGAGCAGTGGGAGGCAGACAAACTAGACTAACTTTTGGATAAAAATAAAAACAATTTTGACAAAAGATGCTTGAACCTGCCCTGTATTAAAGTCTATATTTTTCTTATGCTCTCAAAATTATCATGCAAAATATAGTTTGGAGACAAATATGTTAAAACCAGATGTGCACAGATGCATAAATAGGAAGGATTGGCACGTCATAACTGGAGATTGTCAGCAGCTGCAAAGAGGTTCTGAACATTAGGTTTATGGGCTTCTCGTTATTTAAGATGTTAGGGTCTCCCCACAGTCCAATGAAATGGCAGAATTACAGCGAGTTTGCTTGCTGCTCACTCCTCCTACTCATAGAGATGCAAATGGGTGAGGACGTCTCTTTGGGTGAGCCCACATCCACCCAGGGAAAGATATTAGACGCATCCACTTTTCTGCCAAATATTCACTGCTGATGTTCCAGTAACTGTTGCGGTGGAACAGGCACGAAAAGTCTAAAAACGCCACGACTGGTGCAATGATCCGAGTTCGCCATTTACCACCTCCCTATCTGCATAAAGAAAAACAACAACATTCCTGTAAATACAGGCGACTGCCCAGCAACTGTCTTCTCAGCGACAATGGTATTGACCGTAGTCAGATGCTCCACTGATTAAAAATTGATCCATTTTGAAAAAATCTAATCAACTGAATAGGATTCTTTCATAAGTGAGGTGGGGTTGGGAGTGTTTGATGGGAATTTTGGCGTGGGGGCAGCTGCTGAAACAGACGCAGACCTGTTATTAACCCCTGCACCTCCATGCCTTCCCGCACCCTGTTCCCCACTTCACATCCCCCTGCGCCCCGGGACTAGACACAGCCCAGACGGTCTGAATTATTCAGCAGTCTGAGAGAAAGGCTCTGGCCACTTGGCCTATTAATGCCTGCCAGTAGAGGGTAGTGGCTCTAATGGACAGTCCAGTGGAGCCCCAGCTCCCAGCGGACTGAAGAGGGGCTGCTAAAGCCGGGCTGCAGGGGATGTGAGGGGGAATTCATCAGGGACCGAGGTCGTGGCAGGTTAATGATGCTGCACGTCTAGACGGACGCTGAACTCGCACCCTGCCCAAATGGCGTGAGAGGAACGCGGGTGGGAAGCAATAATATTTTCTCATCTTTGAACCAATTCTGCATTATTGAGACTTGGGGATTTTTCATGAAAGAGCTGGATTTACCAGTATATTGTGGTATCAAATGTTCAAATCCACCTAATCTGAGGTAAGTCAAGTTGACCCAGCACTGAATGTACATCATTCATAATGTAGAAGTCGTCTAGTTCTGATTACTCCCAACCTCTTATCACCATTGCACAAACAATCCATACAGCTGGAGGGGGTCCTCAACTCACAGCCACTCAGTAATCAGGGCATCTCCCCCAGAGAGAAAGGGTGCTGGTCTCATTTGGGAGTGACTCCGTTGCCATATTGTCACCTAAGTGATCATATGCGTGTACTCGGAGACTCGGAGGAGGAAAACACAATAATAAACACGGGGCGCAGGAAAAATACAAGAGAAAAGGTAATGCAATCAGCAGCAGCAGCAGCACTGTGAAAGATCTGTGCAGCATCTACCTGGAGGATTCCTAATGGAGAAAGCTTTCAGACAAAAAGTAATCATTTTTGTGCTCCAACACTCAGTCATGATTCTCTGTGAGGACAAACGCATTATTAAGTCCAAGCAGAAAGGCAGAGGAGTGTGTTCTTATTATCATCCACTTGAGATTTATGCACTTCAGTCTGATGAGGCAGAATGAGTTTAGCCTTCAGAAAGCACGACGTGTACTGGACGATTGCGCCCGGAGCTCTTCCCTTTTTCCAGGATGTGACGCCGAGCGCATTTACGGTTGAGGTCGACGGCGCTGCCATTACTGCACCAAACCAAGGACATCCCGCGGGAGGCTTCAGAGGGGACGACAACACAGTAAACGGCTGTTTACGCAAATGCAATTTCCCCTTCCGCGGAACTCAAGGTGACCAAGCACATCGTTGGGGGACGGTTTGATCACCCCGCCGCAGCAGAGACGCCACATGAGCCAGCAAGAGAGGCTTCTTCAGAAGTAGAACTTTAACTCAAACCACAAATGTGAAAAATACAAGGGCATGGCAAACTAGAAAAGTTGCAAAACCTGTGATAATACTAGTGTGAATGTTTTTTTTCCTGAAAGTATTCGCTGACGATACTGAAGCTTTTTGCAGAAAATGGTGACAGAATTTACTTTAAGTGCTTGCAAAATGTAAAATTTGCTTAAAGACTGGAAATTTTGTTAAAGAACTATGAAAGAGCGCTGAAGTTGACCTAAATTTCTGAAAAAAAATCCTTAATACATGCCAATTTTGCAAAAATATGTAGCGTGTTGCTTAAATAAGAGCTAAACTCCAAATTAGCCCAAAAAACCTCAGTAGATGCCGAATTAGCCAAAAAAGTGAGCTCGTTGTTTAAATACTAGCTAAACTCCAAAATAGCCTAAAATTCAACAATAAACTAAATTAAAGAAAAATGTTAGCCTGTTGCTAAAATAGAATCTAAACTCCAATATAGCCTAAAAAAAACCTCAGAAGAAAACAAATTAACGTTAACATGTTGCTAAACTATAAGCTGAACTCCAAATTAGCATGAAAAACCTCAGTAGATACCAAATTAGCCAGAAAAGCTAGCTTGTTGCTTAAATACTAGCTAAACTCCAAAATAGCCTAAAATGTCTCGGTAAACTAAATTAGTAAAAAATGTTAGCCTGTTGCTAAAATAAAAGCTAAAATCTAAATTAGCCTAAAAAACCCAGTAAATAGTGAATTTGCCAAAAATGTTTGCATGTTGCTGGTAATTATTATGAGCCATTATTATTACTATAAAGGATTCAAACATACCCACTGAATATTTTTAAAGGCCTGTTACTAATCTGCTTGAAATTTTGAAAATTGAAGACTTTTTCATTTTTTTCCTATGGGGAATATTTCGTTCAATATTTCAAAAACTTTAAAGTTAAACTTATGAATATTAAAAATAAAAGCAGTAATGTCCTGAACAAGATGAACGTTTTGATACCAAATTTTGCTGAAATTGCTGAAAGTGTGATTGAGTTTTTACGTGCCGAAGAATGTACGAAACAGAGAATCACTATAGTGTGAAATATCTCTATGCATTGATTATAGTGCTGATAGCTGAAGATGCTGAAATTGATAGCTAAAAACGCTGAAGCTTATAGCTATATATATAAACTATATGTATAAACTTTATTATGAAAATGCTGAAGTTGATAGCCAGCTAAAATATTAGCTAATTGCAAACTTAGCCTAAATTTTTTTTTTTAAAAATTAAAATTAAAAATAAATCTTAGATTAGCTAAAACAGCTAGCATGCAAATGAAAAAAATGCTAAACTTCAAAATAGCCTAAAAAAAAAATCCTCCAAAACAGTCTATAAAATCTTAGTTAATGGCAAAATAGTCCATAAAGCTAGTAGAATGACAATTTTTAAAACTTTAAAACTGTAACTTCTCAACATAATTATAAATACTAAAAAGTCAGGAATATTTTTCCAGAATAAATCCACTTAAACCTTAAATAACTTTCAATATTTTACGCTCCATAAAAATATATTTTTTCAAAATTATAGAAGTTAGAAATTAATGCAAGATAACATCGGGCCAATAATAACAATGAAATAAAATGATCTGGAGGGCCGGATCCGGCCCCTGGGCCTTGACTTTGACACATGTGGGTTAATGGGTATTAACCCACATGTTAAAAACACAATTTCTTCAGATTGAGTCTTTAAGTGAGTGTTTTCTTCTCACACTAAAATAATATTGGTATTGCATTAATAGTCAATTTGATCATTTGCATTCTGCATCCTGAAAAGTATTGAGGGGATATTTTCTCTTTGAAGTCTTGATCTCCTGCCCACTTCACATAGATGCCCTCCTGACTGTCACTAAGGGTGACCCCCTCCCCATCGGAGTCACACTCCACTTCCTTAGGCAGACCGTCCTTCTACTGCATGCAGCAAAAGCCCGGAGCAGTGTTTAGCTAAACCTGCTGGCCTACGTAGGCAGCGAGAGTCCCCAGAGGGCTGAACAATCAGACAATTTCAAGATCATGAAGCATTAAACCAATCCCGGCAGGGTACACTAATTAAACAGCCGAGCCCAGCACAGCCAACCAATCCCCACAGAGCAATTAAATCCATCCCCTCTAAAACACTGTGGAACCTGTCTGGGGAAAACTGCCGAGAAGTGAAAGAGCGATACAGAGGGAGAGATGCGGAGGGAGGGGAGGGAAATATCATAAAAAATCATCTGGAAAAAAGGAGAGAAGAAAAATAAGGGGGAGGGGGGGGGGTGCAAGAAGAGGCTAACAAGGGGAATAGAAGGGAAGATTCACAACTCTGGGTTTGTTCTTTTCTCCATCTCTTCATTGAAATGCCAAACACCTTTACTCTGGCGGGACGCACTGCAGTTTATGCGTGACCACATTAGAAAATAGTGATGATGTAGAAGCAAAAGCTGCAGATTCATATAATAATGTGTCAAAGTCAAGGCCCGGGGGCCGGATCCGGCCCTCTGGGTGATTCTATCCGGCCCTCCAGATCATTTTATTTTATTGTTATCAATGGCCCGATGTTATCTTGCATTCATTTCTCACTTCTATTATTTTGAAAAATATATTTTTATGGAGCGTAAAATCTTGAAAGTTATTTAAGGTTTAAGTTGATTTATTCTGGAATAATATTCCTTATTCCTTTTTAGTATTATAAATATGTTAAAAAGTTGTGGTTTTAAAGTTTTAAAAATTTAGCATTCTGCTAGCTTTTTGGACTATTTTGACATTTGCTAAGATTTTGCTTAGGCTTAGGATTTTGGTTAGCGGTTTTGGCTAATTTAGGCTTTTCTTTTTTACCTTTTTTAGGCTGTTTTGGACTTTAGCTAATATTTCAGCGACATACTAGCTGTTTTGGCTAATTTAGGCTTTCTTTCAAGTTTTGTGTGTCCATTTTGGAGTTTAGCTAATATTTCAGCTAAATGCTAGCTTTTTAAAAGTTTTTTAGGGTGTTACGGATTTTATCTTATATTTACATGCTTTTTTTTGTTGTTTTTAGGCTGTTTTGAAATTTAGCTATTTTTTCAGCTACATGCTAACTATTTTGACTAACTACTTTTTTTAGGCTAATTTGGTATTTAGCTAATATTTTTAGCTGGCTATCAGCGTTTTAGCTATCAATTTCAGCATCTTCAGCATCCAAATTCAGCTTACAGCATTCACACTAGCATTATTGCAGATAATGCTATATATCTAGTTCATAAATATATTAAAAAGTTATGTCTTTAAAGTTTTAAAATGTAGTTTTAGAGTGTTCAATAAATGTTTATCCTGACCTAAGGTGTGTTTTGGATTTTGGCCCCTTGTGCGACTGAGTTTGACACTCCTGCTGTAGAAGCAAAAGCTGCATATTCATAAAAGATTACGAAGTTCGGGGAGCGCTCGTGAGACCGCACAGAGACGGAACAGCCTGAAGGCCTGTATCACATACCTGCAGCGCGGCTGACGCTGTTGCAAACCCTGATCAATACGCCCGTGCCTTCCTGGAGGAACGTCTATGAACAGGTGACAATGAAACCTCGACATCCCAGAAAACAGGAGGCAGACGCACAGCAGTTTTGGAGAAACAAAGAGACAAGCATCAAAAGATGTTTCACCAAGAATCTGGTTTTTGCAGGCGAGGCACAGAATGAGAATGATGAGCAAAGAGCAGCAGGAATGACGACAAATCAGAGGTGAGGACAGGAGGATGGACTCGTCCTTTCCTCCCCAGACTGAGGCGCTGTATAAATCACTTCATTTCTCCACTTCCTGTATCTCTCCATTAAAAATGATAAACTGTTCCTCTTGAAGCCATCTCACCTGCTTTAGGGTCCCAGAATGCACCTTTCCAGAGAAGAAGCAGCTCAGATTTATTCCATTCCTTCCCTTTTGTTGGGCATGAATAAAAGTAATTAAGTGTGTGTGTGAGTGGGGGTGGGGGTGGGGGGGTTAAGCCACACATAGACGAGACCGTCTCGTGCAACAAAACTGATCCATCTCCCTCTCCTAAAAAACACCTTTCAAATTATTTTGATAAATAAGAGCATATCTGCTTAGTAATAAAAAATGCTGCTTTAATGCTCAGAAGACCACCAGGAGGGCCCCTTTCCTGCGAGTGTTTTCTCACTTAAATGAGGACAAATGGCCCTTACAAATCAGCAGCGCACACAGGATCTCTGCCTCTGTGCAGCAAACAGACTGAACCATCCAGATTCCCCCAAGACAACCTGGACGAGGCTAGTCGAGCATCGATCTAATGAGTGTGTCAGGTTCGGGGGCGCTCGTCACGTCGCACTAACATCCTGTAACTTGACAACCAGCGTCTGAACGAGCAATGTAAAAAATGCTGTCTTCATCAGACGACAACACAAACTCTCGGGAGCTAAAAAAGCTGATTGTTCTAAACACAGCGGAGGCGTGTCGGGCTAAACCCTGCTGGAAGGACGGAGGCCTGCTCAATGAGAGGAGTGTGGAACATAAACCACACACGTCTGATGCTATGCTCACACCACTTTCAATGACAAGTCTATGTAAACTCATGTTTCAAGCTTCAGCGTTCAAAACTCACCAAAGTTTCTACAACCACTTTTGGGCTCTACGTCCAAAAAGTGCGTCCATTTTACGCACATTGAAAGTGAACTTTGACAAATCAGGGACTTTGATTTATAGTAACCCCAGTTCACACCAGAGTAGCTATTTAAAGCTTTTTGTTGGTATCATGAAACATCCAACACCCCCCACCCCCGCATGCGTGCGCTCTGTAGTTGGCCCGCTACATTGGTCTGTGTGCGTCTGTTTTGTGTGTTTATTTTCCCCTCTACAGTCTGTTTAGTCGGGCTTAGGGCTTAGTCGACGACTGATCGACAATTGAAATAATTGACGACTAATTTAATAGTCGATTATTTGTTTTTTTTTATTACAGAAAAATACACAAAACACAGAACAAAAACAAACAACAAAACCAAATACGGCCACAGCTGTCACAATTATCATTATTTTAAATTTTATCTCAAAACTACGATGCGTACTTTCTAACGCTGCGTCTGCCATTGTCTTTGACACACGTGCTAATCCGGGTCATTAATGCTTTCACAGGAAGTTGTAGGAAGGCTCAGGTACCTTAACAAAAGCCAACGAAGCTTTGAAGTGAGGGAAACAAAAAAAAGTAAAATATCTGCAAGGCAGAACTCGTGTTCCATGTTAGCACTACGGCGATGCATGAGCACACTGTGACTGAGTATGATAACGATGGAGAGGGATCGTCGTCTAGGTAAGCTAAGCTAACGTTAGTGCAGAACAAAAAAAGTAAAAAAAAAAAGATCCTCTATTATGGTGGAGTAATAATGACTGGCGTTTCCACACACTGTCAAAGCTAACTAAATGTTTTCTGTGCATCCCAGAAACTTCTACCCCATCGGAGTGAAATTTCTGCTGAAGGAACATCTGCTCTTAAATCGACTATCAAAATAATCGTTTGTAGCACCACTAGTGTTCAGATACAAAAATATGATCACATTTGTCAATGGCTGTATTTTATTGTAAAAAAGGGTTATATTTTAAAATTTGTCTGGATTTTCTCATGTGTCTTGATGTAACTTCCTACCAGAATTGACGCGCAAAAATAAAAAAAAACAGACCGTGGAGGACTGTGGAAGGCCGCGGCGCTTCGCGTCAGGTGTGAACTACACCATAGGCTAACCCTTTAACACCTGAGGCATTGTTGGTGACGCTTAAAAACTAAATCTTTAACTTTTCAACCATTAACACGATCATTCCAGTAGATTCTGAAGAAAAATCTACCATTAACACGTGGATCGTGTCAACAGTTGAAGAATTACAGTAAATCAAAGGACATAAACACTTTAGCTCCAATGTTAAAAGGCTAACAAGGGCGCGAAACGGAAGTGGCCTCCGTTCCGCGTCACTTCGCAGCGCTTCTGCATGCGGTGTTAACCAGCCGTCAGTGGCGTTGTTTCTAATTCAAGGAAGTGCCAACTGTTTGAAAATTGATCAAGAAGGAGAAATGAATAATTGCTGTTTGTGCTCAGCCAGAATTTCAATTCAGCCCAATCTGAGTTGTTCCCTTCTCCCTACCCCTCCATTTGTAGGGACACTAGTCTGAAGGTGTTTTTTAAAGGGCAACCCTCATCGTGGAGGGATCTAGAGACTTCCATCGCGGAGAAGCACAGAAGTTTACATTAAAATGTAAGTAATGACTTTTTGTTGTCGCATGACCTTTTCAAGTTATAAAACTTCTTTTGTTATGTATATTTGAGCGCTGGAAGCTTTGCGCTATCACTAGCCGACCGGCGACTGTTGATGACATCGTCGAGCGGTAGTGACATCTAAATTTGGAGACTTTATTTTGCCATAACTCTCCGTTTGGAGGGCTAAATGAAGAGGTAGGGAGAAGGGGAGAATTCCGATTGGGCCCAAGTCTTTCATATATTGGAACAGAGCTGATAAAGAAAAAGCCTGGAGCAAGATTCGTAAGATTTGCACCACTTCAATCTCTTCCAACTGTAGGTACATGAATAAGAATCAGGTAACGACAGTCCAGTGTGAACATCAAAAGCTTGTTCTTGAACGTGCGTCACATGCCCGGTGTGTACATATTACAGCCGACACTCAAAGCAAATACTGCCAAGGCCACAGTAGAGAACCACAGCAGAACCAGAGGACCGGCCGTCAGCAGGAAGAGACAACACCGCTTCATACCGGTGCCAAGGACCCACTACCCCATCTCCCCCTGATTCTTCCACCCGCCTCAGTGGAGGAGGCTGCCCCACTGCCGTGGAGCCATCCTCCAGCACCCTAATGTGTCCCTGAAGTTTTGTTAACGCTGGTTATTTACTCCTGCAAAGCAATTGCTCCAGCCTTGAGGCGGCAGAGGGGAGAACACGCCGCTATGAAAGATCTGGCATTGCTCGCAATGAAGCACCGTCGTCTACCAGAGGGGGCCTTTCTGTTAAAACGCTTCTCTTTTTACTCGATGCCACACAACAGAAAAACAGCAGGAGATCCACAAAAAGTCGATGGAAAAAAGCAGAACTCATTTTGCCAAAAAATTTGTGAAATTAGCTTGCAAGAAAACATAAATCTACAATTTGTCGATAACTTCAGATGTTGGAAAAAGGTTCGGATTAAGCTAAAATAAAGTACCGCCGTGTGCTTGAATGGCTGGGACGCTCACCTCACTGCTCCATCCTGCATGTCTCAAGGAGCAGACCTTCAGCTGGTTGACCTTGACCGTGACACGTGTGCGGATCTCCCAGAAATTCCCAAGGAATGATCTGCACATTGAAAAGAGCCAACTGCTGAACAGAGACTATAATCCAGAAGTTTTCCTCCTTTAACCCTTTTAAAATGCGCTCAGAACATGAGTGTTGGAGAAAACATTGAGGATGAACACTTGTTAGGATTTCAGCTTTTTTTAAGAAGCTAAACTACCGCGATCCTGCTTTGAAAGAAACTAAAAGCAGCGGGAATATCTTTGAAAATGGCAGTTATCCTCACTTTGCTGCGACGAAGCAAACTTCTAAAAATGTAGATGTCAAAAAATGCATGAACTATTGCAGCTTTAAGGACATGTCAAGTCAACAATTGCTAATATAAACAGGAGCGCCATCGCAGCCAGGCTTTTCAAAGAGGAGCACAACTGGATAGGTATGGAAATCTACTTGAAGGAAGGTCAAAGTGATTAAGCTGACATTAGTGACAGGCCTAGTCTTCCTGTGAGAATGCTCACCGTTGCCGTCTCTAAACCCATTTGTCATTCTGCTTCTAACGCTGGAGCATCTGCTTTGAAGTCTCTACCACTAATGCTACACCGAGAGGTTAAACAGCTTAATGCTCAAGTCTGTTCCACTAACGTTTTCCCGCTTTCCACGCGCCGAGGGTTATGGCTCCCGGATTTCACATCTCAATTTACCCCACATGGACCCTGCCCTCACGCTAGCTTTGTTATCGCCATCGAAAGGGAGAGAGGGGCGACCTGGAGGAAGCGGCAGCGTTTGAAGAACGTTTAGAGCAGAGCGCGCTGGTTGGAGTGTCTGCACTCGAACACAATCTGCTGAAGAGACCTGACAACAAAAGACGCATCTTGGAAATATGAGATAACATGGTGGAGGTCAACTTTGAACCTCTCTGTCACTTGAATGAAAGGAGCCAGTGATTGTGATTTTTAGAAACACAACGAGATTATACTGATGCATGTGACACCAACAATACCAGCAAACAAATAGGAGAAAGCATGAATGAAAGGGAGACAGAGAGCGATTTTCACAGCCAATTTGAGGTTGTAGAGCTGGTGTGTGTGTGTGTGTGTGTTTCTACTGGCAAACAGCACACAGAGCCGGCTGGCAGCGCAGGCAGCCAGGCTCACAAGCTGCAAAGCAATTTCACTGTTTGGCAATACTGTTGTCTCTGTGTGCGGATTAGAGCTGACACCAGAGCAACTGAGTCATGCTAAATGTAGTACAATCGCAGGCTTTGGTTCCTGATCTAAAACCCCACAGACTCTTTTGATTCACCAAAAAGGGGCTGAAACAAGGGAGGAAGGAAATGCCAACAAAGGAGAGTACGGCCGGCGCAGGGCAGCAACGCCGCTGTATACTTAAAAACGGAAGAATTTGAAAAAAACGCCTGCGTTAAAAGTCAAAGTTTCTCTGCTTTATGAAGAGTCCTCCGAGGTAGAGTTTCATGTGGGAGGAATTCACAAAGCCTCAAATTTCCACTCAACCAGCGGCCCAAAGTCTTTCTCCCGGCTCTCCAGGTAGCACGGCGGCCCGTGAGCTCGTTTCTGGGCTTGGCAGGACCTGGAAGGACAGATCTTGACCCGTCCTTTTCATGCTCGCCCACGGAAATGCCATCTGGCTGGTGTGAATGATTACCACGGCAACGGCCAGGTGACCTGCAGCCAGCAGGAACCAAGGTCACTCCACCTCAGCGCTTCACACTTTCACTGCCCTCCTTTCATCAGCCTGCAGGTGAATTATTCATCCTGAGCAACTCTGGCTCTCCACTCCAAAAAAAAAAACTGCACACTCAGGTTGCTGATATAATAACTTATGAGAAGCAAATAAAAGCCCCGACGTGAGCCACTACAATAGATAACTTACAGGTGACCTATAGCGAGAACACAGGCGCTGATGGTGAAGCAACTGTAACGATTTTACACCACCAGCCATGACTGAAGGAGAATAAGTGAACTAATTGATTTCTGACACACATTACGAGAGGCTGTCACACTCATGTTTGCAGTTTAAGAACATTTTAAAGGAGCTGCTGTCAGTGGGAATCTCCACTCTAAAGGTGAAGAAAAGAAAAAATCTGCACAATAAATCAAAAATGTATCACGACGCCGTAAACTACAATTGTGTTTACACAGATGCAAAAAAAATCTTATGGCAGCTTGAAATATAAAACGATGAAAATATTCATTTGACGACCAGATGAAAACTGCCCAAAGGTCATTTGGAGTATAGCTTAAGTTTTATTGACTTTTCTTAAATATCCCACTCCGATCGTCTTTTGAGCTCTTATAAAAATGATCCCAGCATTCCCGTTTTTTTTGGCAAAATAAAAAAAAAAAACTTTTAGTTTTCTTGGACATAGTTTCTGTAGAGTGGTAGTAGATCATTCTTGGACATAGTTTCTGTAGAGCGGCAGTAAATAATTCTTGGACATAGTTTCTTCAGAGCGCCAGTAGATAATTCTTAGACATAGGTTGTGTAGAGCGGCAGTAAATAACTGTTGGACATAGTTTCTGTAGAGCGGCAGTAAATAACTGTTGGACATAGTTTCATGTAGAGTGGCAGTAAATAATTCTTGGACATAGTTTCTGCAGAGCGCCAGTAGATAATTCTTAGACATAGTTTCATGTAGAGCGGCAGTAAATAACTGTTGGACATAGTTTCTGCAGAGCGCCAGTAGATAATTCTTGGACATAATTTCTGTAGAGCGGCAGTAAATAACTGTTGGACATAGTTTCTGTAGAGCGGCAGTAAATAATTATTGGACATAGTTTCATGTAGAGCGGCAGTAAATAATTCTTGGACATAGTTTCTGCAGAGCGCCAGTAGATAATTCTTAGACATAGTTTATGTAGAGCGCCAGTAAATAACTGTTGGACATAGTTTCTGCAGAGTGCCAGTAGATAATTCTTGGACATAATTTCTGAAGAGTGGTAGTAGATAATTCTTGGACATAGTTTCTGCAGAGCGCCAGTAGATAATTCTTGGACATAGTTTCTGCAGAGTGCCAGTAGATAATTCTTGGACATAGTTTCTGCAGAGCGCCAGTAGATAATTCTTGGACATAGTTTCTGTTGAGCGGCAATAGATAATTCTTGGACATAGTTTCTGAAGGGCGGCGGTCGATCATCAGAAATTCACTTCTCAGTTGTGGGCGGGACTGTTGGTATGGAATAAGCCCGCCCCCACTTCCTATCTTCCATCTGTTGTGTGCTCTCCTGCTAGATTACAGTCCCTCACATCACCAACCTAACATTAACGGTGCAACAAAAACGGCGAGCAATATCAGCGCTATCCAGACGTACATTTTAGAACCAGATGAGGAAAAAACTTTATACATCACACTTATTTAAACAACATTATGCTGCATCTGCTGCTGATTCACAATGATTTGAATCTAAAAATAGTCTGAAAATGAATTTAGCCTTCATTTAGTTTGCAAGACATGTCGTCCATTCTCAGAAGAATGCCACGAGAACATGTTAAAAGCACCAAAACACTATTTTCAGTGGATTGGGTTTTTAAGCTCCAGTGTTTATGTTCTTTGATTTACTGACTTTTCAACTGTTAACACGATCAACTATTCAATTCTAGTAGATTTTGAAGGAGAAAAGTTACAGTATGCTGTGTTATAGCGTCACAGGCAACGCCTCAGGCATTAAAGGGTTAAATAAAATGGTTTTTGTGCGTGTGTTTGGCTCATGCATTGCAATATTTATCACTTATTGGACACATGTCAAAGTCAAGGCTCAGGGGAAAGATCCGGCCCTCCAGATCATTTTATTTTACATTTCAGCTTTACCATTTTCAGCTATCAATTTCAGCATCATCAGTTATCAGCACTAACATCTTCAGTGACCAAATTCTGCTTAAAGAGTTCCCATTATTGCAGGTAATGCTATATATCTAGTTCATAATTATGTTAGAAATTTATGTTTTTAAAGTTTAAAATTAGTTTTAGAGTGTTCAATAGATGTTCATCCTGTTTGTGTGTTTTGGATTTTGGTCCCTTGATTGAGTTTGACTCCCCTGACTTACCGGAAGTTATCCTCATTCCTAATTAATACAGGTTCTGATCATTTGTGGATTTCCCCCTATTTGATGATCCTTAGAGAGTATCTATTGGATGGGATTTCACATTAAAGTAAAGAAAGTGACTTTGTTCTTTAATTATAAGAATTAGAACCTAAATATTGGAGTCTAAAAGGATCTTAAAGGGGCTCTAACCCCTCATCGTGTCAACTTGCTTTTGCACATTTTAGTTTGGAGAACCGCCGCAGAGGAAGCCCCAGGAAGCCGCAACAACAGCGCCATCATCCCTGTGGATCCAGGACGGACAGAGAGGGGCTCGCTGGGTGGAATAGCAGCAGCCCGAGCCGAGCCGAGCCAGGCTCGGATTTCTCGGCGTTTCCTCGGGACTGCCACCCCCGGCTGTCATTTCTCATGTTACAGAACATCAGTCAGGCGGCAGAGACGGTGCCCTTGTGCCGGCCGAGGCTGATTTACAAACATTAGCGGGGAATACAATTACACAGCCCCCCCTCCCCACTCATCCATCCATCCATCCCCACCACCTCCTCCTCCTCCTCATCCCGGCCGGCGGAGCAGCCCTACTATGCGGGAACAGGAGTGGACACCTGAACGCGGACTCCAGCTCCGTCTCTGTCCATGCCTCCGCTGCAGATCCAGCAGAAGGAACGCAACTTTAACCAAGCGGGCGCCGCTGTCTGCTGTGTGTGCTCACCTGCTATCATTCAGAAACCCTCCTCATCCTCACAGGCGCAGCTCTCCGCGTCTACCGACTGAAACCACAACACAAAAATGCCTGCATGTTTGTAGTCTAACGGAGAAAAGTGGAGAAACCAGCAGCAGGAATAGAAATAAACTTTCACAATAGCAGCGTAAACTTCCAAACATGCACGTGAAAAAGGAAGAAAACATGTACTGTGGAGCGCAGGAGCCCCGGCCGCCGCATTAAGCGTTACGCTCGGAGGGAGGGGGTGGAAAAAGTTGCAGCGAACATCCAAGAGCAGCGATTCGGAGGCGCATTCAAACTTTCCGTGAGCGGCCGTAAAGCCGGCAAAAAGCGGCGGAAAAACAGCCTCCCCCGCGCGTAACGCGCCGGTGCTGTCCGCGGTGCTGATCCCAGAGCGGTGTGGCGAGCGCGGGCTGCGCCGCTGCGCGCGCGCTCCGCCGCGGATCGATGATTGAACCGAACAAAGGCAGAAGACGGATCAATTTCTAATAACTATCAATGCAAACAGCACCGGCTCTGCGTCCCCGCTCGCCCGGACGCGCAAACCGGCAGCCGCGCGCCGCGAGGAGACGCGTCGCGCACCAAATACGCGCGGAAAAGAGGAAGATAGCACCAACCTGGAGCCGCCGTAGATCAAATTTCTTCCAATATTGAAACATCGATCCTACATCGGCGGCCATCTTGGGGGATATTGAGGAGATTTTTTTTTTTTTTTTTTTTTTTTTTTTTTTCAGCGGCTGCAATAAATATGTGGGCTGGATTCCCAACCGGTAAACAACGGCTGCGATCCCCGCTCCCACTTTTACAAAAAGTAAGCAGCTGACTTAAAGTCCTCCGATGTGTTTGACAAGTCCGCCAGCATGCTTACTGTTAAAGGAATTTAACAAAAAGAAAAAAGAAAAAGAAAATAAAATTTGGCACACAGCCCGCGCCTTTGAAATCCTCACAATTCAAAAATAAAATCTCCTCGTGCCTCTGTCCGCAACATTAACTGGACTGGTAAAGTTATCAATACTGACGTAAAGCCCGAGGTTGATCAATACCGTCTGGAAAAAGGAAGGAGATGATGTGTAGATTAGTGGAGTTCTGGGAGTTTGGCCAAGCCTACTTTTTCTGCGTGTTTATTGCGGGAGCGCGCAGTAATTAGAGGCAGGGCAGCAAATTAGAATAGGCTGCGTTATCGATAAATGTAGTGAACTATTATTAGGGTGTCACTTATAGTCCTCCTCATGCAAATACGGATATTTCTAAAGCTGGAGAGATGATAAAAGAAAGATTACTCAATTTCCTTATCAATTTACCTTAAATCTCTTTTAGTTACAGAATAATAAATCAATTAAATCATGGGTGTCAAACTTCATCACACAAGGGACCAAAATCCAAAACACACCTTAGGTCGTGGGTTGAACAGGATAAAGTTCTCTAACACTACATTTGTAAAACTGAAACTTTTTAACAATTATGAACTAGATACATAGCATTACCTGTGATAATGTTAGTGTGAATGCTGTAAGCTGAATCTGTTCGCTGAAATTGCTTGTGCTGATAGCTGAAGATGCTGAAATTGATAGCTAAAAAACGCTTAATTTATAGCTGAAATCACTGAAGCCAGCTAAAATAACCAGTTAAAATGTTAGCTAAATCTCAAATTAGCCTATTTTTTTTTAATCCTTAATTACCCAAAACATCTACCATGTAGCTGAAATATTAGCATAACTCCAAAATGGACAAAAAACTGGGAAAAAAGCTGAAATTAGCCAAAACATTTATTCGCTGTGGCGACCCCTGAAGGGAAAAGCTGAAAGGAAAAGAAGAAGAAGAAGAAGCTAGCATGTAGCTGAAATATTAGCTAAACTCCAAAACAGCCTGAAAAACTGGAAAAGAAGCTGAAATTAGCCAAAACAGCTAGCATCTAGCTGAAATATTAGCTAAACTCCAAAATGGACAAAAAACTGAAAACAGACGAAATTAGCCAAAACATTTATTCGCTGTGGCGACCCCTGAAGGGAAAAGCTGAAAGGAAAAGAAGAAGAAGAAGCTAGCATCTAGCTGAAATATTAGCTAAACTCCAAAACAGTCTAAAAAACTGGAAAGAAGCTGAAATTAGCCAAAACAGCTAGCATCTAGCTGAAATGTTAGCTAAACTCCAAAATGGACAAAAAACTGGGAAAAAAAGCTGAAATTAGCCAGTATCCTTGAAAAATTAACTGAACTAAAAAAATTGACAAAAAAACATAAAAAAGGCTTAAATTAGCCAAACAGAATGTGTCTGAAATATTAGCTAAACATCACATTAGCCTAAAAAATCTTAGTAAATGCCAAAATAGTCCAAAAAGCTAGCAGAATACCAGTTTTTAAAACTTTAAAACCGTAACTTTTTAACATAATTATGAATAATAAACAGGAATATTATTCCAGAATAAATCAACTTAAACCTTAAATAACTTTCAATATTTTACTCTCCATAAAAATATATTTTGTCAAAAATTTCACAAGGTAAAAATGAGCGCAAGATAACATGGGGACATTAATAACAATAAAATAAAATGACCTGGAGGGTCGAATCCGGACCTTGACTTTGACACATGTGATTTAGATGTATTTCATATTAAAAACGCTCCTTTAAACAATAAAGGATTTAGACAGCTCTCCTCAACATCTCAACCTCATTGCTTCAAAACTAACTAAAATGCTGGAAGGAGCTTTTTTTTGTCATCTTCATGTAACTAATTCCTTTGGTCAAGGAACAGATCTGCAGCTGCTGCCACACCGCTGCCAGGTGCTCCCCCTGCTGACACTGCACACCCAGGAGTTCAGAGCAGATCCTGTGATCTCCTCCATTAATTATTCTGTATATATCATTATCACTAAGTGCGGGTATCCATCAAAACAGATGGTTTCTGTTTCATTTGCCGCTGCGCCTTGCAGCACAAAGCAACTGATGTACCTTATGAAAATCAGTCCCAAGTGGAAAAAAACAATATTCCCTTGAGTTGGATTCCAAACACCTCAAGGGACAGGGGCATATTCATCTGCCATAAACACCAGAGGGGGGAGTGTGGGAGGTTTATTAAAAGTTTTGTTTATTGCATTGGTGAGGCTAAAACCTTGGATTCAAGGGAAACAAAGACGAGGGGAGCTCACAAATGAGCCCCAGAAAGACTTTTTCTATTGTTTTTGAGCAAACAGCTCATCCTTAACATCCATAAATTGCACATTTCTCTTGAATGAAGGATCTAAGACAAAGCGGTTTCATCTTTCCTTCTCACTGAGTGAGGATTTTCAGGACAGGCTTCTGTTTTGTGTGTCCAGGACACACAAGAAGCCCACAGATCAAGCAAAGTCTTTGTAATCACAGACATGTCCACATGTCATAGGAGCGCCATGTTCTGGCTCAGCAGGAATGCACAACGCCTGAGCTTCCAGAGCTCCCAGGCGGGATTTAAACCTTCAGACATTCCAAATTTGACGCTTCGTCCGCACAGCTCCTGAATCCGCAATCAGCCGTGTGAAAAAGTGCTGAATCCCACATCCTCAGTCGACTCTCCTCCCCTGAATATAATCTTGACCTCACATTCACCAGCCTTCATCAACAAAGCACTACAGGCCTCCTCCACTAACCTCGTCACCTCTTTCAAATTAATGCATTACTCAAAAAAGGCTTAATCTAAGAGGCAGCAGCCACTTTCCATGAGGACTGCAGACACTGACGAGAAATTATCTGAGAGCAGGAAATCATTGTTTTGATGAGTTCAGCAAACAGGGGATTTAGACTAACCATTTCTCTCCCAATACTGACAGCTATTATTGAAGATAAGACCATATTTCTAATAAATGCTGGAAATTTAGGCCTATTTTTATTCTTTTTGAAGCTAACAAATCTGCACAGCTCCACAGACAAAAAGTTGTCTTGATGAATTTAGCAGGACTCATCCTGTCTTGAAGGATTTAGACTCTAGAAAATCCATTTGGGGTGTGACAGTATGTGCAAAAAAAAAAAAAAAAATACAGTGAAAAAAATATTTGGTGTAAGTCTATTTTAAAGGAAATCCATGAACAATTTCAGCCACATTTTTTAAACCAGTCAAAATTGGTTGGTATGGTGTTTCAGCTCTCATCAGAATCATGCTCATATTTGTATGTATCGGTATTTTTTAAATAATTTTTTACTGCCAAACATATAAAGTATCTAAATTCTGCAAATGCTTCTAATTTGGTGCTAAAACACGTCAAAGTCTTTATTAGTTACAAAGTAACTTGCTTTATTTTACAATAAATAATTAAAAAATGATAAATCAGGATGACTGACTTCTATATTTTATAGTTTTTTGGGGGTAAATAAAAACGTAAGCAACCCAATGCCTGTTTCAACATGTATTAGAAGGTTAAATGTAGGCACAATGTTTTATAATTTTCATGAAAATAAATAAATGAACACCCTTTCCTTTGTCTACAGCTGCGTGAGAGTGCTTAGAAGTAAAACTATTTGCAGGGTTTTACCTCGATTTAGCAGCAAAACAACAACAGGGAGGAAAAATAACTGAGGATGTTGTGGTTTGCTGGCTCCCTCTAGCGGACACTTTAGGTCATTATTCCTCAGAGGAGACGGGGGCGGAGCCTGAAGTGTGACGAGGCACAAACACAGAAATGAATCAATTAAAGGAGAAACTCAAACTGTAACGTTTTATTATCATGAGTTACGATAACTCTTACTAAGAAAACATTTTTTATTTAATATTTAATTTGTTTAATGAGATTTTTCTACATTCATTTAATTTGGATCTATTAGAGCCCAGGATGGACAGAAAATCTGCTTCAGCTCCTTCTGATTAGAGCTGTAATAACTGATTCAGGCGCTGCAGTTTGGGAGACAGTTTTATACATTTATGTGATTTAATAAACTACATTTTCCAAATATGAAGCACTGCTGTAGAGAAGGACTGAATTCAAACATCTAAACCTGAAATACACATTTTTTATTGAGTTATCCCTTTGGTTAGGACTTTTCATATGCTTAGCAAGAAGAAATACAAACAATAACCATGCTGGAAAGGTTAAAATGTTAGTTTTATGCACTAACTGTAAATTTATCAGCTACTTTATAAAAAAAAGAACATTTGAAAGCTTAAAAGATTATTTTTAAACAAACAGATTAAAAATGCTTTTCCTTAAGTCTATTTTGTACATTAACATTTTCATTCTTATTTTCTACCTTTTTTAACCTTTAGCCTCGGGGGTCCCAAAACTTTCTCTTGTGAGGGCCACATCGAAGAAAACATTCTCTGAAGCGGGGGGCCCAATGTAAAGATTTATGGTTTTCCAGAAAGCCACACATAGACATATTTAAAGAATTAATTTCTGTAATCTTTACAGAAAAAAATATTACTAAAACAGTTTAAAAACTAGATATATAGCTTTACCTGCAAAATATCATTAGCTAAAGATGCTTAAATTGATAGCTAAAAACACTGAAGCTGATAGCTGAAAACACTGAAGTTGTTAGCTGAAAACACTGACGCAGATAGCTAAAATATTGGCGAAGTGCCAAATTAGCTGAAAAAAATTAAAACAATGTAACTAGCCAAAAAATCTAGCATTTAGCTGAAATATTAGCTAAGCTTCAAACTACCCTGAAAACTGAAAAAAGCATAAATTAGCCAAAACAGCTAGCATGTATCTGAAAAATTAGCTAGATGCCAAATTAGCCTTAAAACTGGAAAAATGTCTAATTGAGCAAGAACAGCTAGCTTAAAGCTAAAAAATATTAGCTAAATGCCATATTAGCCTAAAAAACTAAAAAAGAGCCTAAATTAGCCAAAACAGCTGGCATGTAGCTGAAATATTAGCTAAATGCCTAATTAGCCAAAAAAAAAAAACTGGAAAATTTCTTATGTAGCCAAAACAGCTAGCATAAAGCTAAAATATTGGCTAAGCTTCAAATTAACCAAAAAAAAAAAAAAACTAAAAAAACCTACATTAGCTGATACAGTTAGCATAAATCTAAAACATTAGCTAAACTCCAAATTAGCCTAAAAAAACTAAAAAAGGCCTAAATTAGCTGAAACCGTTAGCATTTAGCTGAAACATAAGCTAAATCCCAAATAGCCCAAAAAACAGGAAAAACATCTACTTTAGCCAAAACAGTTTGGGGGGCCGGGTCAAATATGGAGGAGGGCCGGATAAGGCCCCCGGGCCGTAGTTTGAGGACCCCTGCTTTAGCCAGACAAACACGAGCACACAGTAGAAGTGAGGTGTGGTTAAATGTCTAATCCATCGACTGTATATAGCCGAACCCAAGGCCTGGTTCACATCGACAGTGCCAGCTGGAACAATAGAGACTTTATCTGATCGTTGGTTATTCTTAGTGAGCTGAGTCTACAGATCACTGAGACGATAACGGGAAAAAGAAGAGTCAGAAACAGAGTCAAAACAATCTGTCTTACAAAAATCCCAAAAGAAATTTTACAGTTTGACCTGTGAGAAATCAGCTGAATTCAGTTTGAAAGGACAACAAAATATAAGGAGGTAAACAACAAGAACAAAATGTTTTTTCAAAAACAAGTGGAAACCCTGGACTAAAGAGAAGCGGTTCAGGACAGTGAAATATTCTATAGTGATAAATCAGGAACTAGTTTGGGGTAAAAGATGATGTAACACAACAATAGTTTTTTTTTTACACAAAGCAGCAAAGAAAGTCTATAAAAGATAAGAGGAGACACATTTGATATATTTTAAGTTTTGTCATAAAGAAGAGGAAAGATTTGTTATTGATAGACAGCTTTTTCAGAAAAACATGCTTTATTCTTTTAACATACTTTAGGAAAATAGATCCTCATAAAACAGCGACTTACACAACAAGACAACATTCCATAAAACTGAATATAAAGTCATAAATTTGAAACCAGGCAGGTGAGAACTTTGGCGTTCGTGCAGAGAGGATTATCTTCATGAAATCTAAACGTCTGAAGCTTTCAAAAGGGTTTTAATCAGTTTAAATCAGTTCATGTGGCCCTCAAATAATTATAATTGATGGTACATTGGAAACTGTACAGCTGGTACATTTTTCTTCCAGGAAAAGATGTTGTGTTGGTGAGGAGAAAATACGCTGGCTAGCTAAGTGGACAAACGTTTACTTTGTCGTACTTCATAGAATGGATAAAGTCATGTTCCTGATTTACTAGCAGGTAAACCAATGCTTAACAAAATAATATAAATTGTCAACATGTTACAAATCATAAAAACTATGACAAATTTACCAGCAACTACAGCAGATAATGTTTACACAAACGTGAAGCTGTGGCTTTGGAAATGACTCTGTGTTGTGCCAAGATATGTTCCCCCTGCCAGAATGTGTTTCCCCGTGTCAGGCATCGTTGATTTGCTCCGTATTTTGTCCCAAACAGTGTTAAAAGAAGGTGGATTATTATAATATACTTGATTTTGGGAGTTCATTGAATTATTTTCCACATATTCCTTGTAAAACAACAAGAGGGGGGACGGATTTTGTCAGCCTGCCAGAATCTGCAAAGAATTTGCTGTCGAAGCAGCAACTATTTATTCATTGTCCATCGTTACATACTTCCATAACAAAGTCACTGTCATAAATAAATTAGCCAAAAAAGGTCATTTTTAACACATAAAGCTGATGTTTTATGTCGAAAAATATACAAATAATTCTTTTGGGACAAAATATGAGCAATACTAAACAAACCAACAATAGCAAATAGGAGGTGAATACATTCTGGCAGGGGGAACATAACTTGGCACAACACCTGCGTAGAAAGTAGCTCTCATAGACGGCACACAGGTCTGTTATTGGCCAAAATTGATCATATTTGTCAGTTAAAACAATGTTTCAGATCTTGCTCTGTTTGTTCTTATACTCTGGTAACTGTACAAAGGACACTTGGTCATTAAAGTTGTTAAAAACATTTTTCTGTTTATTCTTTTTTTCACCAAAAGTTGCTCCCAGTATGATGTCGAGTTCTTAATTTGTCCCTCTGCTACAAAAACTGTGAGAACCCCTGATTTGAATGATCATGTGACGTCTTTGCTTCTGTTGTCCTTCAAAATAAAACACAGAATGACTAATCTGCCAACAAAAGAGTCTTTTTTCAACAAAGATTCTCTGTCTGGTTTCAGAGTAACTGGATTTGACGTCGACCTCTCATCTTCAGTTCTCACCTGCTGGTTGGGATGTTTGGACTTTTTTAACCCTATCACCCGGTGATTTTCACTAGAGCAAAAGTATTTACATTATTTCCAATAAATTGCATTTTCTAAGTGTTATGGTTCCAGGAATGGGTGGGCCAAAGACCAAGTCTCCAGTATCATTGTTTTAATTTTTAAGGAATATTTTGTTCTCAAACTCTTAATTTTTCTGTCATTTCAAGCATGTTTTTAGGATCTTCCTATTTTCTTACATAAACCCCAGTTGAAAATAAAAGAAAACTACTCTAATTTATCATGTTTTGTCATATTTTGATTAATTTTTTTAAGACAAATACTTTTTATTGGGTATAATATATCGTGTAAAAGGTGAAGGAGTGACGTTTTATAGTGAGAGTGTTCGAGGGTTAAGCATAGAACTTTTTCTGGGGTTTGACAGAAAACTTCAACAGTCAGACTTTTTTGTGAGCAGATGTACATCTGATCTGAAGCCTGATTGATGACTTAAAAGTTGTCATTCCAAATGTGTGAGATCAGCTGTAAATTCAAGCCTCACCGACTGTGAGTCCAAACCGTTTGGAGGCATCACCATGCATGACGCATGCGCTTTATCTAATGAGGCTGTTTGTGTTGCACTATTCGTCCCACGTCATTTTAATAGAGATGGATTTTTGTTTCAGAACCCCTTTCTGTGTGTCCCTCTATTTGCTTTCTTCCTCTGCGCGGCGGTTCCCTCTGTGCCATATTGACCACCCCACCTCAGTCCAAATGTCACCTCTCAACTCCGTCTCGACCCGGTGTGAGCTGTTTGATGGATGGACTTCAAACGGCGCACCTCCAATAAATATTTGGTGGGCAATTATTTTTGAACCCTCTCAATATGGGTGGAATGTGTTAAAAGGGCAATAAATCTGTTTTTGTTTTTTGTCACCTCAGGCTCTGGAATGAATCGAGGAGGGAAGGGAAGGTGACACGTCAGCTCAAATCCTTAAAATTCATTCAAAAAATTAAAAAATAAATTTGTAACCAATAAATGGAGCCAAGTTTTTCAAGCAAATGGACTAAAAATGACAACTATGATAGCCTGATTATCTCACCGATTCGAAGAAAATTTAAATTTTTGGGAAATTAAAATGACTTTTTAAACCTTTTTATTCAATCGAATTAGTATTCATATGTCATAAAACATTACTTTAAGATGCAAAAACATGGAACTTTATTAACCCTCTGTCTCAAATTTGAGCAACACATTCTTAATGTGGTGTAATTGTATGATAAAGAATTAACAATTGACAAATTCACATACTTTCAATACAGTGTGTCAGTGGTCCCCAATCAGCTGCAGACCAGCACCAGTTCGTGGGTCACATGTTACTGGACCGCAGACAGAAAAAAAATAATAAATGCTCTAACTTATATTATTTCCTGTTCGTTTATTTACTTATCCTGAAGGAAGTTTTATTTTGAAAAATTTCTTGATTCTGTTAAAAAAATCTGTCTGAGTCACGTGACTTAAAGCAGCCATGTGGATACCTAGATTGCTAAGCTAGTAGCTGAAAGCTAAATACAAATTCAAACAATGAAATGTATTTGGAAAGTTTATTTGGGGAGAAAAGATTCAGTGAGGACAAATAAAGAATAAACAAATAAATTTGACTTCAGAGAACAATAAAGCTGCTGTTTACAGACAAAACTGAGAGTTTTCCTCGACATATGTAATTCTTGAGACAGTTGTTCTGATGTAGCAGAAGCCGCTCTGTCTGATGTACGGCGACAGATTCTCGACTGTTTCACACACGCAGATAATAAAGTTGGAGATACGGTGGATTCATGTTAATATTATATTTAGAAAGTACCTGTTTTAAGACGTCCTTTTATTTTGCTTTATTTATCCATCACATCTTAAAAATTGGACGTAGCTGAAGCTAGCATCTGGTAGCCTCCACTTAAAGGAAAAATCTTCATCACAAAGTTCAAACCAGCTGCAAACATTTCACAGAGAATGAATATTCAGTCAAATAAAGTTCCTGATTTGTGGAAACTTGTAAAAGAAATATTTCAAAATTGTCCTACATGAAGTACGTCGTCATCCGTTCAGAAACTTTAACACAGAAAATGTTCCTTTGTGTTGAAAAAAATACCCCATGAATTTATGTTAAGACAAA
This sequence comes from Oryzias melastigma, assembly GCF_002922805.2. Classification (NCBI taxonomy): domain Eukaryota; kingdom Metazoa; phylum Chordata; class Actinopteri; order Beloniformes; family Adrianichthyidae; genus Oryzias; species Oryzias melastigma. The sequence continues at coordinate 30,766,764 of NC_050520.1, read as the reverse complement.
ATATGATCAATCTTTTTGCCCTGAAAGATAATCGAAGTGTAAAAATGACATTGGGGGGAGGGGGTGTCATGTAATGTTTCCTCTATGGAATTTTTTTCAAATCAGAAATTACTTCTACAAATCAACAACTTTTTTTCACTGAATCTTCTTCATCTGTAAAAATATTTTTTATTTTATTTATTTATTATTGTATTGATATTTTATTTTGAAAAAAAACGACTTTAATAAACCGGAAGGTTAAAAATACCAACTTTGGCCCTGTTCGGGCAAGTCTGTGAAAATATTGTCCAATTTAAACCGGTCCTTAGCTAGAAAAAGGTTGCAGTACATAGTCAATTAAAAAAAACAACAATAGATGAGTTATTCCCACCATAAAGTTGTAAAAATGAGCTAATTCCCGCCAAAAATGTTGTTGAGATTTGATGGAGGCAGCCATTTTGAAATGAGCCCCTCTACTGCCCCTAGTGGAATGATGAGGAACTACCGGGCATTCAAACAGACCAAGTTGTATACAATGGGTTTTTAATGAAAGTTTGGATTTTGCTATTGAGATTGGGGTCTCAAAAATGTGTGTATCAAATATGATAAAATTAGGAAAATGTTTGAAAAACAAACAAAATATTTGGTAAAATGTGTATTTTTTCCCTTTAATGTTTTCAACAGCTGTTCTGGTTAGTGTGCTACCAAGAAGCGGCTGCCGTCAGGGTTTGGCCGGGGTCTCTGCGGAGCACCAGGACAGCCGCATGATGGATCCCATCAAGTGCAGCTGTCATTCACAAACACAACTGTCCTTCCTGAGCCACAGCTATGTCCTGTTGTTATTCTGGGGCTCCAGTAATGGGGGTATGTGCATTTGGCTATTATCCCTACATCTCATGTACTCAGACAATGGAGGCTGTTAGCGGTGAGAGAATGGTCCCTTTACCTGCGTCCCTGCCTAAAGAAGGCATGGGAATATTTATAGTCCCAAAAAGCATGTGCCATTATACAGTAGAGGGCAGAGGGGTCAGTATATCTACCCTTTGTTTGGCGTGCAGCTCCATCAAACAGCAGCAAGGACACAGCCTGGTCCCCGTCCAGCGCCTACTGAACCATGGTGAGTCCAGGCATTTTCCTGCACGAAATGATGGAGAAATGCTGCATGCTTTACGTCCTCATAAATATTTGTCTAGTGAATTGTCCTGCTCTCTTTAGATTAATTATACATCAAACTCTATCTAGTTAAAATGAATCAATACTCTTCATGTCAATGCAGAATAAGAGCGGAATACAAATTTGGAAAAATGAATCAATAGGATTGTGCTCCGGTTAGTGCACTGACAACAAATTGATTACATTTGTCTGCTCTTGAAGATGAGAAGACATGAAAAAAACTTTACAAAAAAAGTTCTATTTAATCTGTTTACAGTTCTGTTCATCAATTTTTCAAATATCACCGCAAAGAAATTAAACTTTGCATGAAAAGCAGCGGAAGGAGATTGATAGATGGAGGATCGAGTGAAAAGAAAAAGAGAGAAGAAAACAACAAAATTAGGAGGTAAAATTGAGGATAAATAATAAAAAGTGTGGAAATACTCAGATCATCAGATAATTCTCCACAAACTCAACCATGCTTCCCACAAAACAGCCAATCCTCCAGTGGAAGAAGTTACTCAAATCCAAGTGCTGTGATGTCATTGAGCTGCATCCCATCACGCCGTTTCCACTCAGCTGTCATGTCGCTGTCTCCACATAATCCCTTCCTCTGAGGGGTTTTCTGATCAAACGTGACCATCCCATCACTCAGCAGGCCCTGTGGAGTAATCCCCCATGTGATCACAGACAATGGGCTGCACCCTTTCCCAGCTTAGCCTGCCACTCTGCAAAGTTGGAGCCACGATTCAGTGTCTCCATGGGTTGACTCACCATTAGTTTATTATAGTGCTGCCACAAACAATTATTTTAAGAGTCGACAATCACCGATTATTTTTTCCGATTAGTCGACTTATCAGGTCATGTGAAAACTGTATCTAAAGCACACATCTTAACAATCATTAGCTTTAAACTAACTGAAAACTGGATATATAGTATTACCTGAGATAATGCTAGTGTGAATGCTGAAGGCTGAATCTGGCGTGCTGATAACTGAAGATGCTGAAATTGAAAGCTAAAAATATTAAAACTGAAAGCCAGCTAAAATATTAGTTAAATGCCAAAGTAGCCTAAAAAACTGAGAAAATACTAAATTAGCCAAATCAGATAGCATGCAGCTGAAATATTAGATAAACTCTAAATTAGCCTAAAAAATTGCAAAAAATACTAATTTAGCCAAAACAATTACCATGCAGCCAAAATATTAGCTTATCTCGAAAGTAGCCTAAAAAACAAAACAAAAAAAATCCTAAATTAGCCAAAAAAACCTAGCATGCAGCCGAAATATTAGCTAAATTCCAAATTAGCCTAAAAAACAAAACAAAGCAAAAATCCTAAATTAGCCAAAACAACTAGCATGCAGCTGAAATATTAACTAATCTCCAAAATAGCCTCAAAATTTAAATAGCCTAAATTGGTCAAAACAGCTAGCATGCAGCTAGCTAATCTCCAAAATAGCCGTAAAAAAACAAAAAAGCCTAAACTAGCCAAAATAGCAAGCATGTGCTGAAATATTAGCTAAACTCCCAAATAGCCTAAAAAAACCTTAATAAATGCCAAAATAGTCCAAAAAGCTAGCAGAATGTCATTATAACTTTCCTCTTTACTACACTCTGACTCCATACAATATAAAATAACGACTAATAGACTGTTAAATTAGTCGTCGACTATTTTAACAGACGATTACTCGTCGATTAGTCGACTAATCGTGGCAGCCCTAGTTTATTATAGGGGTGTTGAGATTAAAACCGGTGATGACGGGTGTTTTTTTTTTGACAGGCCCCCAAGAAGGCAAAGAAGAGAGCTGAGGGAGCAAGCTCCAATGTGTTCTCCATGTTTGAACAGGCCCAGATCCAGGAGTTCAAGGAGGTGAGTCCCTAACCCTAACCTCCTCTGTGCGGTGATTGCTCCCACTGGAGGGCTGGTCTGTAACGTGCAATGCTCTGCAGGCTTTCACCATCATGGATCAAAACAGAGACGGCTTCATCGACAAGAACGACCTGAGAGACACGTTTGCTGCTTTGGGTGAGCCCATCCGAGTTCCTCTTTCCATTCTCTTCTGAGAGGTTTTGAAACCACATTTGGCGCTCTGTTCGTTAAATAATTATTGATTAGCGAAGAAAAGGTTCCAACAATCAATACTGAATCTAAACCTCGGTTTGCCGTATCTCCCACTGTTCACCAGGCCGTTTGAATGTCAAGCAGGAGGAGATTGATGACATGCTGAAGGAGGCACCGGGGCCGATCAATTTTACAGTCTTCCTCACCATGTTTGGGGAGAAACTAAAAGGTGATCTCATTACCTGACACTGTTCGTAAACACCAGTTCCAACGAAAGATCCTCATCTCCCAAACGTCTGTCCTAAGGTGCTGACCCAGAGGAGACCATCCTCAATGCCTTCAAAGTCTTTGACCCTGAAGGAACAGGAACATTAAAGAAAGACTTGTGAGTATCAGTGATGCGTAAAGACTTTCAATACACGGAGCAGCAGGTCGCTCACCTTGGCTGTATGGTTTCAGTGTGACGGAGATGCTGACAACACAGGCGGACAGGTTCTCCGCTGAAGAGGTCTGTGCTCCGCGTGCTGCAGAAGCAGTGAGCTGACAGCTTCCCTTCAGCCGACATGTCAATCGTGCATTTTCCTTCACAGATGGAGCAGATGTTTGTGGCATTTCCTCCAGATGTGGCTGGAAACCTGGACTACAAGAACCTGGTCCACATCATCACACACGGTGAAGAGAAAGACCAAGAATAGACGACCTCGCCCCGAGACTTCCCTCTGGATGACAAGTGGAGCGCGTTTGTGTCCAGAAATGTTTTCTGATTCACAAACTGCTGCAACCAATAAAACAATTCACATGAAAAAATGTGTTACTGAAAAGTGTGGATGTACCAACATCTTTATGGAATCACGTGCTCACTTAAAGAGCTTAAATTAGCCAAAACAGCTAGTGTGTAAATAGTAGCCTTACCCCAAAACAGCTAAAACTCTAAAGGAAAGCCTAAATTAGCCAAAACAGCTAGCTTATAGCTGAAATATTAGCTAAACTCTAAACTGGCCTAAAAAAGATTTAGTAATTGCCAGCTGAAATTGCTAAAGCTAGTAGCTGAAATCGCGGAAGCTGTTAGCTGATAACACTGAAGCTGATTGCCAAAAAAGCTGATGGCTGAAATAGCTAAAGCTAATAGCTGAAAACGCAGAAGCTGATAGCTGAAGGTGATAGCTGAAATCACTGAAGCTGATAGCAGAATATGCTGAAGCTGATAGCCACCTAAAATGTTAGCTAAATGCCCCATTAGTCTAAAAAACAAACAAAAACAAAAAAATGAAAGAAAGAACTTTGGTTCGCCAAAACAGCTAGCATGTAGCTGAAAAAATAGCTAAACTTCAAAATATCTTAAAAAACTGAAAAAGCCTAAATTAGCCCCAAAAAAACGCCAGCATGTAGGATGGGGCTAAATGTTAACTAAACCCCCAAAAAATCTTAGTAAATGCCAAAATAGTCAGAAAAGCTAGCAGAATGACAATTTTTAAAACTTTAAAATTGGAACTTTTTAACATATTTATGAATAATAAAAAGGCAGGAATTTTATTCCAGAAAAAAAAATCAACCCAAACCTTAAATAACTTTCAATATTTTACTCTCCATGAAAATATATTTCGTCAAAATTATAGGTTAGGTAAGTTAAGGTAACATAACATCTGCCCATTAATAACAATAAAATAAAATGATCTGGTGGGCAGGATCCAGCCCCTGGGCCTTGACTTTGACACATGTGGTTATACAGTTTCCACACATTTATCCAGCTGTCACAATAAACCTTCAGCGTGTGACTCTTGTGCAGCTTTGCATTTTTTATTTGCATGATGAAAACACGTGAAGCAGGACTTAGTTTGTACAGGTTTTACAAGGTTACTTTTTAATGCACACTTTTCAATTAAAAGATTTTTATTCCTTCTTTTTTGAACCATTTAATTAATTAAAAACTAAAGCTTGTACTGTCAAAAACATCTAAATTGAAGCTTTTGGAGTCAATGATTTTCCCCACACCTTGTCATGCTATTTCTAGTTTAACAGACAATGTATTTGCATATGTAAAGTATTTCTATAAAATTATATTTTTTTATCTCTTTAGTTATAACTTATTATAAAGTTAAATTGTGAGGGTTTAATTTGACCAGCTGGTTGTACATTGAAGATTGAAAACTATACCCAAAAATGATGTACATAATAATTATATATAAATCAGTTGCATCATTTTCTAAAACAACAGAACTAACAAAAACATTATTTCATTCATCTTTTTTTTTCAAAATTATAAAACAGCATCCCACTTTCTACTCCTATGCTTCTATGTTTTACATATACATAAAATCCTGTCTACGATTGATGGTAACAGTGTTTTCTGTTAGCAAAACACAATTTTGCTATAAGTGTTACCAAACAATCTCAAACTCACATCGGGGGGCATGCGTCTCTGATAGTGTTTGGGGGGCCGGGCAAAATGTGGAGGTGGGCCAGATCTGCCCCGTGGGCCGTAGTTTGGGGACCCCTGATTTAAAGGACCAAATGAACTTTCAAAATTACATATTATTTTCATCCTCGATTTGGATGTTAGCTTAAATATATACTAATTTAATTACTTATTAATAAGAACTCTTCTGTATTTTCTATGATTAGGTTTATTTTTAGTAAAATTATAAAATGTAGAGATGCTAATCAAAGTAGAAAAAATATATCTCAAAGCATGTCACATTTAGATAGATGTGTGGAAACAATGCAAAAATAATGGCAGTAAGAATGTTATTTAATGTTTGATAAAGTGAAACCATGTAAAGCTGTGGGACACTTTCTGGAATTTTTTTGTTTAGTCCAGACCAGAAGTCAGCAACCTTTATCAGTAAAAGAACCATATTCTACTGATCAAAACCTAGAAATCTGGATTTGCATTCATGACCTTCTTTTTTTTTTCATTAATATATATAAATTATGTCTATTTTATGGCGCAAACAAAAGCAAAAATACTAAAAGAACCTAGCATCTATCAAAAATTGGGTCAGCAGTCTCCATGACTTATTTTATGTTTGGCCATGGAGACACCATGGAGAGATAAAAGAGCCACATGTGGATCTGGAGCTGCAGGTTGCAGACCCCTGGTCCAGACAGTTATATAATATATCTACTTTAGGGCGGGAAAATGGAAAACAAAACTCCACTTTTATTAGAAACACAATAAAAATATTCGGGTTTATCAACTTCAGCAAAAAATATATATTTGTACGAATAAATTATGTTCAGTCTCACATTACTTTGTTTTACCAAAAAAAAAGTAAAGTCGTAAACTGCTTCTTTTAAACGAGTAAATGAACCCCAATCCAGAATGGCGACACATTGTTTTGATAAATTGGCGCTCTCCCTCGCGCTGCTGTTCCCGTTCTGTCCGGTAGGGGGCAGAAGCAGCGCGCCGGCTGACTTTCGAAGGTGCGGCAGGCAGAGGAGAAAACAGACGGGACACCATCACTAGCTAACAAGCTAGTGCCTGCCTGTGACGTCCTTCTTCAAGTCCCGAAGGCTCAACAAACCCCGCCGTCGGATGGGATTAGTTTTAACATTCGCGACGTGTAAATAGCTTAGTTAGGATTTAATATTATATATTTTCCCAACCGCGTGCGTCCGACGAACCTAATTGAGGTTGAACCGGAAAATCCGCTAAGCTAGCTAATTCTACGGTAACTAGCAGGCTAGCTTTCACAGGAGTTAGCGGAAAGACCTAGATTTGACTGAGACGACTTTTAAACGCAGGCGCTCGCAATGGCTGATGTTGACAAGCTCAACATAGACAGTATAATCCAACGGCTTTTAGAAGGTAAGAGAAATGTTATAATTTACGTGTTTTATCGCGTTTTTATATAATATATGAAAATACAAACCGCTAGCGACACCGGGTGTTTGTTTATTTATTTATTTATTTTTTACTATTTCACTCGTTAAGGTCAAAAATATATTTTTACAATTAGCTTGATTCTGTTTTTCTGAGATTGTTTGTGTACCACAAATAGTGTGAGTCTATATCTGTTGTGAAGTGTAGAATGGCGTTTGTAACACACAGCCCCGTGATTATAATGTTCAGACTCTGCGGGTGTTCTTATTATACACCCTGCAGTCATTTAAGTGTCTGTTTCCGTTTGTAGAAGTGTCATCGTATCATTCCATCTTGATTCCGCTAAGTGTTATGCTATGTCAGGTTTGGCGAAACTAAAAGTACAATGTGTTTTTGTTTCCACCAAAAAGATCTGTGTAGTATTAACCATCAGATATATCTCATAACACCTTAAGACCTTAAATTAAGTAAGAATTTTGTCAAAAATCATTTTTATCTGGAATGCATTTGATTTCAAGCACAATATGGCATATTTGTCACAGACTGTAGAAGTCATCGCTGACCTGGCAGGAACTGTATTTTTTTTTTCTGACTGTTGTTTGTGTTTTTTTCCTTGCAGTCAGAGGAGCAAAGCCCGGCAAGAATGTGCAGCTGCAAGAGAATGAAATTCGTGGATTATGCCTCAAATCCAGGGAGATCTTTCTCAGTCAACCCATTCTTCTTGAGCTCGAGGCCCCTCTAAAGATTTGTGGTATTGTTTGTTTGTGTTGCCTATTTAGTGTGTTTTCATTCTCATTTAAAGACCCACTCTGATGAAAACAGGGTTTTTAATATATTCTTTTGGCGTTTTTTTGACACAATGTAGAACAAATGTTTAAAAATATCGTAGTTGTGACAGAAGCTACAATCAGCAGGCCACAAGCTCCATTCTGATGCATCCACTTGCAGACAAATGGATCCATGTACGTCACGTGTTAAAGTCGAGGCCCGGGGGCCAGATCCGGCCCTCTGGGTAATTCTATCCGGCCCTCCAGATCATTTTATTTTTTTGTTATTAATGTCCCGATTTTATCTTGCTTAACTTGTATAATTTTGACAAAACATATTTTTATGGAGAGTAAAATATTGAGGTTTTTTAGTCTTGCCCACAACTCAGAGGTTAATGTCTAATAAACTACTGCTGTTCTGCAGAAACTATGTCCCAGAAAACAATGCGATTTTTAAACATTTTGGCCTTTAATGACCTATTCATAATTAAAAAATCACTAGGAATTCTTTTACAATAGATCAAAAATGATTCGGAGTGGGTCTTTAAACTTAGAGGGGTAGAATGTGCGCTCATCAGTTTGGTTTTCTCCATCATCCAGGTGACATTCATGGGCAATACTATGACCTGCTCAGGTTGTTTGAGTACGGCGGCTTCCCTCCAGAGAGCAACTATCTGTTTCTGGGGGACTACGTGGACAGGGGGAAGCAGTCTTTGGAAACCATCTGTCTTCTGCTGGCCTACAAAATAAAATATCCAGAGAACTTTTTTCTGCTGAGGGGAAACCACGAGTGTGCTTCAATCAACAGAATATACGGCTTCTACGACGAGTGTGAGTGCTTTTATATTGACTTTGGTGACGCTGAAGTCTGATCTTTGCTCAGACTTTCTGTGGCTGATAAAGACGTTTATGGCCGTTTAATTGCTCGTTGCATTAGAAAACATTTTGTCCTTCTTACATAATAGGAAATTGAATAAAAAAAGGCTTATATGGTCACTTTTCAGGTAAAAGGAGGTACAACATAAAACTCTGGAAGACTTTCACAGATTGCTTTAACTGCCTCCCTATCGCTGCAATTGTTGATGAGAAGATCTTTTGCTGTCATGGAGGTGGGTTTTATTTCTCAGTCATAGCAGCATGTTTACATCCTGCACGTTTTTAACAATATTTACACCCAACGTTCCTACTGTGGCAAAGTTGAATGTCGAAAGTAGCGCAGCTTTGACGTCAGTGTTTGTCATTGTGAAACGCTGCCTTTGCAGCTTGTCAGCTAATGCCTGGACTCAGTTGCATGTGATGAGGTCTGACTTCTTGATATGATTCGCTTTGTCATTAAATTTAGGACTTTCACCCGACCTTCAGTCCATGGAGCAAATCAGACGCATCATGCGCCCCACTGACGTGCCCGACCAGGGCCTGCTGTGCGACCTGCTGTGGTCTGATCCAGACAAGGATGTGTTGGGCTGGGGGGAGAACGACAGGGGGGTGTCTTTTACCTTTGGCTCCGAGGTCGTAGCCAAATTCCTGCACAAGCACGACCTGGATTTGATCTGTCGTGCCCATCAGGTAATGGTCACCTCGTGGTTCTGCAAACAGAATAGCAGGAGCTTTGGTACATTGGCAGAACATTGTGATACAGGAACGTCACAACTTGTACAACTAGCTTTCAGGGCCACTGTCTGAACAGATTGTGTTTACTTTTTGTTGTGTTTGTTTTTGACTTTGAAATTTAAATGGTATCAAAATAGATTTTATTCTTGACTCTTGATTAAAAACTCAATAGTAGTGCTGCCACAAACGAATATTATATTAGTCGACTAATCACCGATTATTTTTACCGATTAGTCGACTAATCGGGTCATTCACAGAATGGATATAAAGCACACGTCTTAACCATTATTAGCTTTAAACTAACTAAAAATAAAAACAATTAAGATGATAGTTAATTAAACTTTTAATAAATCGTGCAGCCTCTGTCCTTCATTAGTTTCTGGGATTAAAACAAGATTAAATCAAATGAGAGAGAGATTGATCTTTGACCCTCAAGATGACGTAATAATTTAATACAAATTTTATATATAAAGGGTATATAGGGTCCAAGCTCACCTGTCAAAATTACTTTGATGGAAAGTATATTCCTGATCTCTCTAACGAGGTCGGCGTCTGAAACAAGGAACTATTTTTCACAAAAGATAAAGTTGTGGTTTCACTGACTCAAATAATGAAAAAAGTGCATTTTTTCATTACAACGTTGTTTAACTTTACTACACTCTGACTCCATATAATATAAAGTAACAACTAATCGCCTATTAAAGTTGTAGTCGACTATTTTAATAATCGATTAGTCAAATAATCGTGGCAGGTCTACTCAATAGAGAGCCACATTTCTTTTGGTCACCATTTCACCTCAACTTCTAAATAGAAATTACTTCTTTTATCATAACATTTTTTTTTAAGTGCACACATTAGTTAAGACAGAAGGATATGTGCAATTATCATCAGAGTTAAAACTGAGCTTGATCATGTCAGACACTTTCATGCTGTTTGTATTCTTTTTTCTCCCTCTAACCTTCTTTCTTGTTTCTCCTTCGTTCAGGTGGTTGAGGATGGTTATGAGTTTTTTGCAAAGAGGCAGCTTGTGACCTTGTTTTCAGCACCAAATTATTGCGGAGAGTTTGACAATGCCGGTGCCATGATGAGCGTCGACGAGACTCTTATGTGCTCTTTTCAGGTAAGCTACTTTTATTATTGTTTTTGCAGAAGACGACTTTTACTGTTTCAATAACCAATGTGGTGTCAGGATACTCCTAGATTAAGCATTGCTTCAAAAAAATAATGCCAAAACATCCAATTTTGAATTTGATTTAATAATTTGATAAAGTTCAGTTCAATGTGGATTTAAATTGCCGTGTTTATTTTCATTCCGACACCAATTCTGTTTTTATGCAATCTTTACACACCAAGTGGCTGAAACTAAACTAAAGTAAACATTTATTTTCAACTTTGCCCCATTTAAAGACCTACTCTGATAAGAAAAAAGGTGTTTTTAACATGTTCTTATAGTATTTTGCTGATGATGGACATATTTAAAGTAAATTAATCTTAAAATTGAATTTCTGAGTAATTATTTTTTGAAATCATTGTAAATCAAAGGCCAGTAAAAAATATGTATTTTTTATGGGAAAAAAAGTCTGCTCTGCTCCATTTCGATGCATCCACTAATGCAGGCTAACATTTACAGGCTTGCTGTTTCTAGTAATTTAGGCTTTGTTTTTAAGTTTTTTAGGATATTTTGAAGTTTAGCTCTTTTTTCTGCTAAATGCTAGCTGTTTGGCTAAGTTTTTTTTAATTTTAAGGTTAATTTGGCATTTAGCTAATATTTTAGCTGGGTATCAGCTCCAGTGATTTCAGCTATTACCTTTAGCATTATTAGCTATCAATTTCAGCATCTTCAGCTATCAGCACTAGCATCTTCAGCGGCCAAATTCAGCTTACAACATTCACACTAGAATTATTGTAGGTAATGTAGTTCATAATTATTTTAAAGATAAAGGTTTTAAAGTTTTAAAAATTTGCTATTAGAGTGTTTTATAAATGTTTATCCTGTTCGGCCTGCGACGTAAGCTGTGTTTTGGATTTTGGCCTCCTGTGCGATTGAGTTTGACACCCCTGCTGTAGATGTATTTTATTTTTGTGAGGAAAAAATGAAACGATTCATCCTGATATTTTCTCTAGTTGTCTGTGTTGAAAAATTAGTAAAAAAGCAGTTAGACAGCTCCAGTCGGAGTGGATACAGTTCTGCAGCTGCTGCCTCTAACAGCAACAGCTGGAGGCCTCCTCTGTGGGGTTTACTTTCCAAAACAAAGAAAAGGAAAATACACTTTTTTAAAGCAGAATCCATGTTGCTGAGATCAGTCCCGTTTGAAGCTATCCCACTTGTGTTTATACTTTACTGCAGTGGTTTCTGACAGGCAGAAACTTTTATGTAACAGCAAAGAGGAAATACTACTCTTACTATGTATATCTTACCAGGGAATTATAGTTTGAATAAACATTTGTTTTTTTATTCTCATTAAAAACTGTAAACTAAGAAACGCCCAGGCCTCAAATGACTGTTATGGAGCATCCTGGTGTTTTTGGGGTTAGTATTGTGAGGATGTGCAATAAAACTTTTTACATTCAATTTTCAGATATTGAAACCAGCTGAGAAAAAGAAGCCTAACGGCAGCCGTCCCGTGACTCCGCCTCGCAACATGGTGACCAAGCAAGCCAAGAAATGAGGTGCTGACCAGAGTCCCACTCCTCTGGTCTGCTTTTGTTTTCTGCATTTGAAAGATTGGTTATTCTTCACGCTGCCAATACTGAAGATACCCACTCCTACTCGATGAAAGCGAAATGTTTTATTGTTTTGTCCAAAGGGGTAAATTGATAAGTCACCATGGAAAACCTCAGGTGTTTTGCACTCCATTTGCAGCTAGTCTTTGCCACATAATGACTGTTCAATCAGGAAAATGTAACAATACGGCTACTCGTGCACAGGAATGCCTTTGTCTGAAGCTGTGCACAATTTTTCCACTTTTCCATGTCTCAGTTATTTGTCATCTTTTTTCCTCACTGTCCGTAATAATAAACAATGGCTATAAGTGGAAAGTCACAGACATATTTACCTTTGTAAACTTAATTTACTGTCAGTGTCAAAGAGAATTGACAGGACTGCATCATATTTCTAAATAAGTTGTGCTAAGTTAAATGAATAAGGAAACGTTCTGTAATATCAAAGTCTTTCTAATAAACTTTGAGTGTATTTTGGGGGGGGGCGGGGGTTGATATCTTAATGTTATTTGTTTCTAAAACTTTTATGGCTCTTGATGAAAATAAAAAGTTGAAAACTTCACTGTGTTTGTGCCAAACAAATGCTCATAAATTATCAACTAAAAACAGGACTCTTGAGCCACATTTAGCTCTTTTATTCCTCTATTGTAGCTCTGGTAAAGAAAAATAATTTAGAATGTAACAATAAAGTAGTAAAGTAAAAAAAAAAAAGTATTCAACACAGGGCAGTACATATCAAGTTAAATTAAAGTAGATTTTTGTCCACCATGTACCACAGGAAACCAACTGGAGGTCAGTAAGCACAACAAGAATTAAGGCACTCCGGAATTTGTGGTGGATTTTACTTATTGAACAAATTAAAGCACGTGTTAAAGTCGAGGCCCAGGGGCCTGATTTGGCGTTTTCAGGTTTCAATTTCAGCATCTTCAGCTATCAGCACTAGCATCTTCAGCTGCCCAATTCAGTTTACAGCATTCACACCAACATTATCGTAAGTAATGCTAGATATAAAGTTCATAATTATGTTAAAGGTACGTTTTTAAAGTTTTAAAAATGTAGTTTTAGTGTTCAATAAACGTTTATCCTGTTCAACCCGTGAACTCAGGTGTGTTTTGGATTTTGGCCCCTTGTGTGATTTAGTTTGACACCCCTTAATTAAAGTATATCAAGTGTGCCTTGCGGTTAAAAAATACAGTAAGGAACATTTTATTAGCTCTGATTTAATTTAGGCTGCTTGTTGGATTTACAAATTTATGGCTGAGATGCACTACAAACTATTGAAAACTTCTTTAAGTCTCTGCTGACGTCTCACATTCAGATGATCCAATGTCACAGGAAGTTTAATTTTGAAAGGAACATCTTACAAAAGTTTATATTTAGAAAAATACATTTTTTTGTTTTATTTATGCTCCCCAAAAACAACAGTATATCCCATAATAGTAACAATAACATGAATATAAATCGAATTATTTCACTTCTGTTTCTTAAATAATTCACACACCAAATGATATGTTTTTATTTGGAAACTAGATGTTTTACCTGCGGGTTAGATAAGGGCCATGCTGAAGCTGCTTTCCATATTTGGGAAAGCTACTTGCGTAAAGACGTGTGACGTCAGAGCAGTCACAAGACCGTGCTCGCGCAGCAGAGTGAGTTCTGAGGCCACGCAGCGGCGAGTTCGCAGTTCGCGTGCGAGGATTGAAGGATAGAACATTGCATCATGGTCGTACAGAGACAATCCTGCAGCTGAGTGGAAGACGCGACTACTTCTATCTGGTACATGTTGTAACGTACCAGATAGTCTTACAGGATTTTTTTTGTCTTAGTAGGTAATTTATCCGGTTGTCGGCGCGGTGTGTGGTTAGCTTAGCGGCGCATCTCCAGCCTTCCTAACAAGGCAACATTTCGGGGGCACCAGCGGCGACGCTAAGCTAGCATCCCTGCTAGCTTGGCCGGTGCGCTCGCGCGCAGCTCCCGCGTGGGGGATGTTATCCGTGCTATCGTACGGTAGACTGGTAGCCAGAGCTGTCATCGGCGGACTCTCTCAGACAGACAGCCGCGACTACAGTCTGGTGACGGCGAGCTGCGGCTTTGGAAAGGACTTCCGGCGTGGCATCTTAAAGAAGGGGATGTGTTATGGGGACGACGCGTGCTTCATCGCTCGACATAGATCGGCGGATGTTTTGGGTAAGTGAGGGGTCAGGGGTCACTCCTTGTAACCCATAAATGATCCAATAAATGCTTGATAAACGTGTGTTATTAAAAGAGCGTTCACACTGTGAATTTATGTCAATTATGGGCACTTTTTATAAGCATTCTTGCATGTCTACACCTGAACCTTCCTCCTCTTTAGTGCTGTTGAGTCTTAATCAGTATTTAGCCCAAATACTTGCATAATGCAGACCTTGAAATCTGCATTACTGTAGAGCACATGTGTCAGTCACATAGTTCTAACTTGTATAATTTTGACGAAATATATTTTTATAAGAGTAAAATATTGGAATTTATTTAAGGTTTAAGTTGATTTATTCTGGAATACTATTCATGCTTATAAATTATTCCTAATTATATTTAAAAAGTTCTGGTTTTAAAAATTGGCATTCTTCTAGCTTTTTGTTCTATTTTGGTATTTACTAAGTTTTTTTTTAGGCTATTTTGGGGTTTAGCCAACATTTCATCTGCATGCTAGCTGTTTTGGCTAATTTAGGCTTTTTTCGTTTTTTTTAAGCTATTTTGAAGTTAACCTTTTTTTTTTTTTTTTAGCTACACGCTAGCTGTTTTTTTAGGCTAATTTGGAATTCAGCTGCCTATCAGCTTCAGCGACTTCAGCTATTAACTTCAGCGACTTCAGCTTCAAACGTCACCATTTGCATTTTCAGCTATCAACTTCAATGTTGGCTAAAGAGTTTTCAGCTATTAATTTCAGCATTTTCAGCTATCAGCACTACCATCTTCAGCAGCCAAATTCAGCTTACAGCATTCACTCTGGTATTATCACAGGTAATGCTATATATCTAGTTCATAATTATGTTAAGTTATGGTTTTAAAAATGTAGTTTTCGTGTGTCTAATAAATGTTTATCCTGTTCGGCCCGCGACATAGGGTGTGTTTTGGATCTTGGCCCCTGTGCGATTGAGTTTGACACCCCTGCTGTAGAGTGACTAAAGCACAGGAGCCTTGAACCTCCTAAAACACCTTTTTAAGGCCTTTCAGAATCAGAGCTCCCTAATCAGCCAGAACATAAGACATACTTTGCTCACATAAATCGACTTACTTGGGTAAATCCTGATTAATTGTTTAGTTGTGTCAGACTCGATCAGCTCCTGTCTGAGCTCTGACTCCCGCAGAGGAGATGCTGTCCTTGTATGGGCAGCAGAGCAGATGCTGGCGTTCTGGGAGTAACCATAATAAAGTTTCCTTTCCAGGAAAACCTTGGATCTATCAGACCAAAAGGTCCTCTCCCCTAACGGCATCATCACAGGCTGTTTTACATGGAATTGAAGCTTCAGTTCTGGCCCCTATCCATTTAACAATATTTCAAATTATGTATATTTTCAGATTATATCACATTTGTATATATTTAAATCAGTTTGACACATATATGGCATGCAGGGGAAAACGTGCGTTCTGGTTATAAAGATTGTTTTTGTTCTTTTAATTGAAGGTGTTGCAGATGGGGTCGGAGGCTGGAGGGACTATGGTGTTGATCCATCACAGTTTTCAGGGACTTTGATGAAGACGTGTGAAAGACTTGTGAAGGAAGGACGCTTTGTCCCCAGCAACCCTGTTGGTGTCCTGACGACCAGCTACTATGAGCTGCTACAGAACAAAGTGCCACTATTGGGTGAGTGCACCAATCAGACATAACGACGAGTGCGATGAAAGATGAAAGACAAATAGAGATTTTAGTAAAGAAATTTAGCGTAATTGTCGCCTTGAACGAGGATCAGTGACCACGACAATCGTTCACGTCTGTCAGCATTTGAAAAGTTCATGTGTCATTCCTCTGTTACTCTCAATCTCGCATTTGCAGGGCTAGGAAGGGTTGATGATGAAATCACGTTTTTGGTAATTTTAACATGCTCTTCTTTGGTGGAGGAAATTCATAAAGAAAATTAGGCTCAAAGTTGCACTTCTTAATGTTTCTTTATTCAAAGCTTTGTGTAAACAGATGGATGATGGGAAGTGGGGGCAGGCTTACTCCACAATAACTGTCTCACCCACAACTCGAAGGTTAATTTCTAATGAACTTCTCTGCAGAAAATAGGCCCTGAGGTAGATGTGTCACAGTCGAGGCCCAGGGGCCGGATCCGGCCCTCCGTGTAATTATATCCAGCTATCCAGATCCTTTTATTTTATTGTTATTAATGGCCCCATGCTAGCTGATTTGGCTAATTTAGGCTTTTCTTTTTTCTGTTTTTTTGGGGGGGCTGTTTTGGCAATTAACTAATATTTCAGCTACATGCTAGCTGTTTTGGCTAAACTAAGTGTTTTTTTTTTTTTGTTTTTTTTTTTGTTTTTTTTAAGGCCCATTTTTCATTTCGGTAATATTTCAGCTTCAGCGTTTTCAGCTATCAATTTCATCATCTTCAGCTATCAGCACTACCATCTTCAGCGGCCAAATTCAGCTTACAGCATTCACATTAGCATTATCACAGGTAATGCTATATATCTCGTTCAGAATTATGTTAAAAAGTTACAGTTTTAAGGTTTTAAAATTCAGATTTAGAGTGTTTAATAAATCCTTTTCTTTATGTTTTGGATTTTGGCCCATTGTGTGATTGAGTTTGACACCCCTGTCCTAAAGAATGACAGGTGTTTGCACAGAAATTGAATAGTTAGAATAGAAAAGAACACTAGTGGGAAGGTTTTATAATGGATCAAAAGATGATTGGAGTGAAATTTTAAAGCTAAAGTCTTTTCTGTTTTGGAACCACCAACAGAGATTTTTTCCTGTCTTTAATCAGACTTGCACAAACGCTGTTCTGTTTCACTCTTCTCAGTTTACCAGATAGAAATATTTGCATCATGAGTCAGAGCTGCCCAAATTCTTTGGACAAAATGTGCACAAAAGTCTGCAAATAAAAGCAAATTACTTCTTTTGAAGTGTTTGTCCGTGTTTGTCCATCTATCCTCCCATAAGCTGCTCAGGGAAACGAGGGTAGAGTTCCTGAGTGGTAGCGTGTGCCGTTTGCTGTAAGGAAACGTGAGGAGGAAAGCAGTGAGTCACGGTGCGTGAGGGCTTCTGAAGGTTCATCCCAGAGAACATTTTTTGTGGTGTGCTGGGTGACTCATCCACAGGGTGTGCCCCTATTCTTCCAACACCAGCTTGTTTCCTTTTTCATAGCAGCACCATCAAATCTGGAGAAACCCATAAATATTTTTTAAAATCGTTCCACTCATTGTTGTGAGTTCTTTTGTGCTAACCATCCGCCCATGTTTTCCCCGCTCTCCCAGTTCAGACGACTGACTCACTGTCAGGCTCCCAGAGCTGATGGTTTAAACTCGATTTTCTGGAGCAGAGAAACATGCAGAGCATGCGGGGTATCAGAGAAAACTGATTTAGGGTGACCTCTTCCTTTGTCTATTATTACAGAATTATATTTTGGTGGAATGATCAAAAACACCTGAATTCACCACATCAGGGCTGTCTGTACAAAGAGCTTTTGCTATCAGTACATTTTGTTTATAGCTTTTGAAAGTGTAAAATGATCATTAATGTGGTGTTATAGTGAAGCCAATCAAAATCTATATTTGGTCGTATGGCTGGATTGATCAAATTGATCAATTAATTTAAGTCTAAGCTTAATAGATGAATAATCGATCCATAAAACGAGAGATCAATCTAACGCTTGATGCGGAAGTCCGCTGAGCTTGATGCTAACGTATAATAGGATTTCCCATAGGACGGCTAATGCTAACGCTCAGTCGATGTAAACATTCATTGCAAACTAAATGAACATCTTTATAAACTCACAAGCATGAATTTTTCACTCTTTTAATGAAATATTTTTTAAAGTAACCATTTGAGGTTTAAAACAGTTTTTTGCTCATACTTTCTTCTTCTTCTGGAATAAGGTGTCATGCTATAGCACAATCGCCACCTAGTGGCCAAACTGAAACGTCCTCCAGGAGAAGCAGAACAATTGTTGGAGCTTCTGTTTGAAAGTCCATGTATGGTAATTACATAATTTCACTGATACAGTTTTCAGTATGACAACCGCATCACATTAATATGAATATCTTTAAAACATTTATATAGGTTATTAATGTATTTCTAAACAAATATATCTAAATTCGTGAACTCAAAATTGAATTTAATCTAATTGAGTTGATTGAAAGAATAATAATAAAAAAAAGAATCGTATCGAACCAATCAGGCTCTGGTGAATCTAATCAAATCGATTCTGGAAATTATTGTTGATACTCAGCCGTATTTGTTTATATTGTAATGTGGGAAAAAAATAGCATTACATGATTCCCATAAAGATTTTGAGAAGTTGCATCATTTACTTTGCTTCTAAACTTAACCTTTTATTCTTATCACTTATAACCCTCGTTCTGTTTTGTGGGGTCCACATGACCCCACTTTTAATGTAAACACGCCAAGGATAACTCAAGGGATGGATGAGCTTTAAAGATCTATGTTTTTACTCTTCCATAGGCAGCAGCACCGCCTGCATCGTGGTCTTGGACCGGCAGAGTCACCGTCTGCACACGGCCAATCTCGGAGACTCTGGCTTCCTGGTGGTTCGGGGTGGAGAGGTGGTCCATCGCTCAGATGAGCAGCAGCACTACTTCAACACCCCCTTCCAGCTGTCCATAGCTCCCCCAGGGGCCGAGGGGGCAGTTCTCAGCGATAGGTGAGACACCTCAAATACCCCCCCCCCCCCTTTGGTTTCTTTCTGTCAATGTGTAACAAATGCATCAATGGACAGTACAGGAGAGGTGGCTGCTCTACCTGATCTGTTGGTTTGGATGTTGTTGAACTAAATGACAGTAGAGCTTCCAGGATTAGTCGACAAATCAACTATTAAAATAGTCGACGACTAATTTAATAGTTGTTAGTTTAAATATTAGATGGAGTCAGAATGTAGTAAAGTTAAAAGTTATAATGGCATTCTTTTTGTGTGCTTTTTGGACTATTTTGGCATTTATTAAGGGTTTTTAGGCTATTTTGGACTTGAGCTAATATTTCAGCTACATGCTAGCTATTATAGCTAATTTAAACTTTTTTCAGTTTTTTTAGGCTAATTTGGAGTTTAGCTAATATTTCAGATGCATGCTAGCTATTATAGCTAATTTAAATTTTTTTCAGTTTTTTTAGGCTAATTTGGAGTTTAGCTAATATTTTAGCTACATGTTAGCTGTTATGGCTAAATTAATTTTTTTCAGCTTTTTAGGCTAATTCTGCATTTAACAAAAATTTAAGCCTAGCTATCAGCTTCAGCGTTTTTCAACTGCTAGCTTCAGCGATTTTAGCTATCAATTTCAATGTTTTTAGCTATCAGCACTAGCATCTTCAGCAGCCAAATTTAGCTTACTGCATTCACACTAGCATTATCACAGGTAGTGCTACCTATTTTTAGTTAGCTTAAAGCTAATAATTGTTAAGATGTGTGTTTTACATCCATTTTTCCCATGACCCGATTAGTCGATTAATCAGAAAAATAACCGGTGAATAGTCGACTATTAAATTAATAATTTGTGGTAGCACTAAATGACAGTGACTGCGATCTATGGGTCAATGTAGAACACATTAATTGGACTGTGCAGACAACGCTCGCATCTATGTACAGCTGACTGATACAGTGGGGGCTGGCATTTATTCCTATTTACAGCTGGTAATGGTCGCTCCCCTCCTCAAAACGAGGCAGAATCGGGAGCACCAGAAGCCCTCACAGCTACCGAAAGAGCCATACTTTGTCCCCAGATGGACTCTGCCACGGCCCAACTGGTGTGCTATAAGTAGGGCCTCAGAGTGGGTCAGAGGGCCACGTGCCGCCACGTCCCGTTGCTGCGGCGTGCCATGCAGACGGTCGGAAGACGTCAGTAGAGCGCAGGATGTTTGCCAAGCTTTCCCTCTTACTCAGGTCAAAGTCTGTCAGGCTGATTGGTGAACGAGTGGAGTCAACGGCCAATCCTGCACCGGCAGAAACCTTTTTTCTTGTTCAGCCCTGATCTGAGAGGTTATTTAAGACTTTGTAATGGATTTGGCAGGAAGCTATAAAAGTGTAGATCAGAAGCACATGAGGATTTTTATTTGCTTTAATAGCCCTCAACTCAATTTCAGGTAATCTGATGATCAAAATCTGGTTACTGAAATTATCTTTCTGTTCACTGAACACTAACCTACGAAACAGAACATGCAGCATTTCAAATATAGAAAACTGTTAAAACATGTTGAAGATATGACAGAAATATTTAGCATTTGAGAAATTGACTTTCGCCGTTCATGAGTGTTTTTTCTGACACTTGGACATGGAAGTGATTCATGTTCACGTTCTAATGGGCTGCTAAGCAGATCTACGGGGGGTTCAGCACTTCTGTCCACACCAGACGGGTTGTTGCTGGGAGGAGGGACGGATGATGCTGTTAAAGTTTGTACTGAATAACATTTATATCTGGCCATTTTCCAAAAACAACCTTGACACGAGCAAACCTGAGCTCCTGCCTTCATGTCAGAGCAATGGCAGCATCTTTTTTTAATATGTAGAATTGACTGTTCTTTCCAAAGTTTCTTGCAATCATGTGATGACTACTTGAATGCATTCTAATCTTACAGTTCCTCCTATTCATCAGCAAAGATGAACCAAGAATCAAATAGTATGTTTAATTTTGAAGAACTTAACAGAAGGCTAAAAGTGGAAATTTCATTTTTTTTTTCAACAAAACGTGCACAGAACATTTTAAACTTTCTATATTTTGTGGTCTTAAATGTAGAATAGATTTTCATTTTGTGGAATTCGTAATTATGAATTTGATGGTTTGTGGTTCGTCATTTCCTGCAGCGTCGTTTGGTTGGTGCATTGAGGCTTTTTCGGTTTTCTTCTTTGTTACGTTCAATCTCCTCAGAATCGTGTGGATGTGACGGGTGTTCCTGTTTTGCGGCACCACTTTATTGCAGTCCGTTGCATTCACACGTGTCAAAGTTAAGGCCCGGGGGCCGGATCCGGCCCTCCAGATGATTTATTTTATTTTGTTATTAATGGCCCAATGTAATCTTATGTAATCTTATCAACTAATATATTTTTATGGAGAGTAAAATATTGAAAGTTATTTAAAGTTTAAGTTAATTTATTCTGGAATAATATTCCTGCCTTTTTACTATTCATAATTATGTTAAAAAGTTATAGTTTTAAAAATTGGCATTCTGCTAGCTGTTTTTGGAGTATTTTGGCTTTTACTAAGATGTTTTTCTATTTTGGAGTTTAGCTGATATTTAAGCTAAATCCTAACTGTTTTAGCTAATTTAGGCTTTTTAAAAGTTTTTTTAGGTTTAGGAGTTAGGCTAACATGTACATGCTAGCTGTTTTGGCTAATTTAGGCTTTTTTTTCATTTTTTTAGGCTATTTTGAAGTTTACTAATTTTTTACGGCTACATGTTAGGTGTTTTGGCTAACCTAGGTTTTTTTTTTTTGTTTAGCTAATTTCTTAGCTAAAATATTAGCTGGCTATCAGCTTCAGCGTTTTCAGCTATTGGCTTCAGTGATTTCAGCTGTCAGCACTAGCATCTTCAGCGGCTAAATTCCGCTTACAACATTTGCACTAGCATTATTGCAAGTGATGCTATTTGTCTAGTTCATAATTATGTAATTTTTTTTTACAGTTTTAAGGTTTTAAAACTGTAGTGTTTAATAAATGTTCATCCTGTTCAGCCCATCCTGTTTCAACCTTTTTTGAGCCAAGATACACTTTTTCCTTGACAAAAATTCTGTGGCACACCAGGATCCAAATATGTAAAACAGGAGAAACTGTTGTCTATATTGAGGTACAGTCCCTCCACAATCTCGCGACAATTTTTTTGGAATAATTCAGGCAGAAAAGCTTGAAATTGCGCCTGTTTTTCCTAAATGTTGTGAAAAAAGTTTTCAACAAAATTAGTTGAAAACAGTTTTTTGGATTTTGGTCCCGTGTGTGATTGAATTTGACACCTCTGCTTTAGCAGATGCTTGCGGTTGACAAATAGCCCCAAGATGCACTTCTTTTACTCTTAGCCAGTCATGCTGCCACGCTCCTGACTTAAGCCTCACAGTGTGCTTCCAGACCGAGCATCTGATTGGCTGTTGTAAAATCATATGAGATGATATTTAACACCTAAAACCTTCAGAAGTTAAAACCAATTGCTCGGCAAAGTGATGCTCCAAAAATTCTCCTGCAAGTGTCAGAATCTGTCTGAATGTGTCCATTCTAAAGTCAACATCATGACTGTGTGCAGCCCCGACGCCGCAGACAGTTCCTCCTTTGACGTCCAGCTGGGTGACATCATCCTCACAGCCACCGATGGCCTCTTCGACAACATGCCCGACTACATGATCCTGCAGGAGCTGAAAAAACTGAAGGTGGGTGACGGCATGTCTGACGGCGAGGCTGGAGCGCAGCTACAAACTTAGTGCTTTGTTTTTGCTCAGCAGAACACAAACTATGAGAGCATCCAGCAGACTGCGCGCAGCATCGCAGAGCACGCTCACGTACTGGCCTACGACCCCAACTACATGTCACCTTTTGCACAGTTTGCTTGTGCCAATGGTCTGCATGTGAGAGGTAAGCAGAAAGAGGGGTAAAAAGTGTTCCCTTTTGCTCCAGGCTGATCAATCTGTGTCTGTGCAGGAGGAAAGCCAGATGACATCACAGTGCTGCTGTCCATAGTGGCAGAATACACAGACTAGACCTCTGTCTCTGGAAGTGATGAACTGTTGGTGTCCTGCTGGTCAGGATGAAGGACGGATGCCCTCAGCCGTCCACCAGCCGCTTCCTGTCCTCAAAAACTGTTTACAGGTCCACTTCTCTGAGCGCTTAAGAGACGAGTCACAGAGGAAGGAAACACAAAATCCATTTAGCCTGGTTCCACTGTTGGCATCTTTGCAGTGTCAAGGATAAGCGGTCTCTGGGCTCCACTGAGACGGGAGTCGGGACTCAAACAGAGAGGATGCTGAAACTGAAAACGGGGACAGATGTGACCAGTCAGTTGGGGAGTCTAAAGGAGTAAAACGATGGTGTTAAGAAGGGAAAAGGCCTCAACGAACGGGCTGCTCTGTGCACGCCGATGTCCGCGGTACAAAGATAGGTAGAAAAACTCCTGTGTGTGTTCAGGAAACACGCACAAAAAAAAGTGTACATTTTACACACAGGTGGGCGGTTTCCCCATAAAGATTTCATAGAGGCGACAGCTGCCTTTTCCTTAACGTTGCCGTTTAGGACTTGCACCTATTTTGTTACATAATGGGAGAATTATTTATAGCTCAGAAGCCTCTAGAGCTATATTGTGTCAAACGGATGCCCTCCCCTTTAATCTCATGACTGCTGCTGCTGCTGGAGTCTTGTGGTTGTGCGTGTTGTCTGTACGGACGGGTGGTTGTGTGATGAATGAGTCTGCTCGTCTGTTTTCTAGAAGTAATCTGTGTTGCTGAGATGGATGTGAAGGTTTCAGACTGCTTCATATCCACTGGGCTTCAAAAGTCTGGCAGCCATAAACGCACAAAGCTTAAGGAACATATCTGAAAAAAAAAAAATTAATGGAAGTAGGTCACGTGACCAAATGTATTTCTGTAACTCTTCTCTGTTGTTCTGCTCCGGATTCAACTGTGGTTCACAATCAAGATTTTTTTTTTTGCTAAGGCCACACTGTAGGTTTCGTCTGAATACTGGTCCCATGTCTCCATCCCACCACTACTAACTAATAGTGCTGCCACAAACGATTATTTTAATAGTCGACTAATCGAGTGAAGCGCAAAGTCGATGTAAAGCACACATCTTAACCGTCATTAGCTTTAACTAACTTCTAACAAATCATGCACCATCTGTCTTTCATTAGTTTCTGGGATTAAAACAAGATTAGATCAAATGAGAGAGAGATAAGGAATCTACTTTCCATCAAACTCGTTTTGACAGGTGCCCCGCCCCTCAAGATGATGTAACAATTTAATATCAATATTACATATAAAGGGTATATTGCAGAAGGTGTCAAACTCAGTCGCACAAGGGCCCAAAATCCAAAACACACCTTAGGTCGCGGGCCGAACAGGATAAACATTTATTGAACACTCTAAAACTAAATTTTTAAAACGTACCTTTTTAACATCATTATTAACTAGACATATATCATTACCTGCAATAATCCTAGTGTGAATGCTGTAAACTAAATCTGGCCGCTGAAGATGCTAGTGCTGATAGCAGAAGATGCTGAAATTGATAGCTAAAGACGCTGAAGCTGATATCCAGCTAAAATATTAGTTAAATTCCAGATTAGCCTTAAAAAAACCCTTAGGTTAGCCAAAACAGCTAGCATTTAGCTAAAATACCTAAACTCCAAAATAGCCTAAACAATCTTAGTAAAGACCAAAATAGTCCAAAAAGCTAGCAGAATGCCAATTTGTAAAAGTTTAAAACCGTAACTTTTTAACACAATTATGAATAAAAAAAGCGGGAATATTATTCTCAAATAAATCAACTTAAACCTTAAACAACTTTCAATATTTTACTCTACATAAAATATATTTTGTCAAAATTATACTAGTTAGAAATAAGCACAACATTACATCGGGCTGTTAATAACAATAAAAAAATGATCTGGAGGGCCGGATATAAGAGCCAGATCCGGCCCCCGGGCCTTGACTGGGTCACATGTGGTACATGGGGTCAAAGGTCACCTGTCAAAATCAGTTTGATGGAAAGTATATTCTTGATCTCTCTAATGAGGTCGGCATCTGAAACAATGAACCATTTCTCACAAAAGATAAAGTTTTGGTCTCACTGACTCAAATAATGTAAGAACACAACTTTGTTACACTTTACTACACTTTGACTCCATTTAATCTAAAGGAACGACTAATCGACTATTTTAATAGTCGACTTATCGTGGCAGCCCTATTAACTAATCACTTCTGCGCTTTCCTGCAGTCTAGACTCACAGTTGAAGACAATAATTGTGTTTTTGTGTGTGTGCACTTGCAAAAAAATGTAATGATGTGCCTTGTATCAGGTGATGTTGATACTGGCAAATTCCTACAGCTCTCAACCAACT
The DNA here is from genome assembly GCF_002922805.2 of Oryzias melastigma. Taxonomy (NCBI): domain Eukaryota; kingdom Metazoa; phylum Chordata; class Actinopteri; order Beloniformes; family Adrianichthyidae; genus Oryzias; species Oryzias melastigma. Next base: position 30,741,407 of record NC_050520.1, on the reverse strand, counting down.
ATGTGCCAGGTGTTGAGAGCAGAACCTGAAACTGTAAAGTAGCCATAAGAGTTCAAACAGCGCGGCTGTCTAAACACACAGGCTGCTTTTTCATTCCCACCCTCCTGAAATCTGCTTCTCTGCACACAGTCTGAAAGATCAGAAACCAAACCATCCTCACTGTTTTTCAGTCTGCACCATTGACTGTATATGAGAACTGGATTTCCAACTAGCTCGCTCCTAGCTGGCGAGAGTGGTTGCCATAGGAACATTGACTCCGACCAGTCACTACTTACTGTTGTCTGCCTCAAACATGGCGAATAGTGAACAATTGGCAATTGAATGCACTTAATTTTCAGTAATCCATTCTCTATGGGTAACATCACACTCACTTGGTCCAGTTCTCTTATACAGTCTGCACTCATCTAGTGGAATGTTAACTAACTGCTGTGTCTGTCGCCACTTTGGCTAGCACTGACAGGGATGATCACACTTAGAATGGAGAGTGTGATCACTGATGACAATCTACGCAGCCTTAGGTAAATGAGGTAAATGTTGTACCACTGTTCTGCTCCCTCGCTCACACCTCCTTTCTGTTCGTCTCCATCGACTTCATCTTCCAGAA
>NC_050520.1:30724653-30740667 GCF_002922805.2 Oryzias melastigma | reverse complement strand
CTCGGTCTCACAAAGGGCCAAAATCCAAAACACACCTCAGGAAGAACAGGATGACAATGTATTGGACACTCTAAAACTACATTTTTAAATCTTTAAAACCGTAACTTTTTAACATAATTTTACATAATATTACCTGTGATAATGCTAGTGTGAATGCTGTAAGTTGAATTTGGTAGCTGAAGATGCTGAAATCGTGAGGCTGATGGCTGAAAACACTGAAGCTGATAGTTAGCTAAAATATTAGCTAAATGAAAAATTACCCTAAATAACAACAACAAAAAACTAGGTTAGCCAAAACAGCTAGCATGTAACTAAAATATTAGCTAAACTCCAAAATATCTTAAAAATCTTAGTAAATGACAAAATAGTCCAAAAAGCTAACAGAATCCAAATCTTTAAAACTGTAACTTTTTAACATAATTATGAGTAATAAAAAGGCAGGAATATTACTCCAGAATAAATCAACTTAAATACTTTACTCTCCATAAAAATATATTTTGCCAAAATGGTACAAGTTAGAAATGAATGCAAGATAACATCGGGCCATTAATAACGGTAAAATAAAATGATCTGGAGGGCCGGATAGAATTACCTGGAGGTCCGGATCCGGCCCTCGGGCCTTGACTTTGACACTTGTGACATCATGTGTGGAAGACAACCAGCACACAGCTGGGGGGGTGGTCTTCCCACAAGCTGCTCAAAACCATCCAAGGCTGCTTTTCACACTGAGGTTTATCACATCTGGCTGTGTGCAGCGTTCTCCTGCTGAACCGCTCCGCATGCCAGACACCGATAATGCTCAAGGACAGTTTGTTCTTTGTGTGGGTTAGTCCCACATTCCTTTGGCATTTGATTATTTGCTGGCATAAAATGTCTGTTGGTGAAATCAACAACACTCCAAACTTTTATGAATACTTTTCACTTTTAATTAATGAACATTTTGAAAAGCTAAATGATCAAAGTAGGAGATCCTCATCCTAAATATTTGAAGCTACCTGCCTGAAGTTAGTAAAAGGCAAAGCGTTGGTAATGGAGAAAAAACTCAAACTAAATGTGAATTTAGCAGAAAGAACAAGTCAGAACAGAGGACCTATCTTAACGGCTCTCACGGTGAAGGGCTTCTTGGACAGAGCTCCTCCATCATTTCCTCATCATCGGTGTCACCGGCCAGAACAGGCGGAGTAGCAGCACAAACGCCGTCATCCTGCTCTGAGGACACGGCCTTGAACAGAAGAGCGCAGATCTGCAGACAAAACAAGTTACCTTCAGGTTTAGTGTTTTTTTTTTACTTTTCATTTTTGTAGCATTTGGATTTGCAAGAATTTTTACTCTTGTCTTAAAACATTCCCTATTCGCTCGTTCACATGTATTTAACACAGAACAAAAACAGGAAAATATTTTTAAAGGAAGAAAAGAAAGCCTTGCTAGATGAAACTGAATAGTTTATTCATCTTTGGAGGACTTAAAAAAACTGCAGATGAAAGTATCAACTTAATTAAATCAAGGGTCCCCAAACTACGGCCCACGGGCTGGATTCGGCCCTCCTCCATAAGATACCTGGCCCCCCAAACACTATCAGAGACGCATTTTTTTTCTCAATCTGGCAGATCGAGACCCACATAAAATGTCTGAACTATGACGGGAGACTTTTTCTTTATTATTATTTTTCATCAGCATGTTTTTTGGATGTCCATACCTCTTCAGCTCTTTCAGCTATTTAGCTCATTCAGCTAATAAAATATTTGGCTCTTTTATCCTATAGCTTTTTGTCTTATAAAAGCTGTTTTGGCTAAATTAGGTTTTTTTCAGTTTTAAAGGCTAATTTGGAGTGTAGCTAATATTTTAGCTTTATGCTAGCTGTTTTGGCTAAATTAGACATTTCACCAGTTTTTTTGGGGCTAATTTTGAGTATAGCTAATATTTCAACTACAAGTTAGCTGTTTTGGCTAAATTAGGCTTTTTTCAGTTTTAAAGGCTAACTTGGAGTTTAGCTAATATTTTAGCTTTATGCTAGCTATTTTGGATAAATTACACATTTTACAATTTTTGGGCTAATTGGGAGTTCAGCTAATATTTGAGCTACATACTAGATATTTTGGCTAAATTAGGTTTTTTTTTTGTTTTTTTAAGCTATTTCAGAGTTTAGCTAATATTTCAGCCTCATGCTAGTCATTTTGGCTAATTTGGATTTTTTTTTGGCTAATTTGGCACCTCGTTGGTATTTTAGCTAACTGCCTGCTTCAGTGTTTTCAGCTATTAGCTTTCAGTTATCAGCTTTAGCGTTTTTAGCTATTAATTTCAGCATCTTCAGCTATCAGTACTAGCATTTTCGGCGGCCACATTCACACCAGCATTATTACAGGAATATATCTAGTTTTTAAAATGTCTAGTATTCATTTTCTGGTGAAGATTACATAAATGAATTATTTAAAATTTGGCTATGTGTGAATTTCGGGAAAACCATAAATCTTTATGTTTAGGCTGTGATTGTTACACTTTTGTTAGCCTACAAACTGACCCCAGCCCCAAATCAGAGATGAAAAATGTTAAGTGGCCCTAACTAGAAAAATATTGAGGACCCCTGAATTAATTAGTCATCCAGAAAAAGAAACAAAGACCCCAGAAAACATCTGTCCATACCACAGAGGAAGCTGGACTTGCATTGACACTTGCAGATTCTTCATCAGCTCGGTGAGTCTGAGGCAGAGGAGCAATCGGGTCAGGATGGGGGCTGACAGTGCTGCCTCTGATACTGGCTGATCTGCTGTGTCCTTCACATGCCTTCACATGGAGGGCAGCGACATCCACACATCTGGAAACACAAACCTAGTATCAGTACTTTTTAATGACCTGAAATTGCAAAACTTTACTCTGTACAGATAAATCCCGGTCAGCAAAAACTCTCATAGTTCAAGATAATTCTGTGCTTAGTGACATCACTTTCATGGATTCTCACTGAGAAAATGGAGCAACAGCAGAGGTTTAAATACTAGCATCAAAACAATTAATATTTTTATATAATATGAATCCTTAATAGTCTTTAAAATCATTAAATAGAGACGTTTAAACAGTTCTGATGAGTACGTGAGTTTTACATACAGTATATAAAAAGCAAACTTCAAACATACGGCTTCACTTTTTGTGTACATATGGTTGTAGTGTTCTTAAATACTCTTTTCTAAGGTGAGACATACTTGCAGCTGTTCAAGAGGGTTCAAAAAAGAAATCCTTCAGGCCACTTCAGAAAAATGCTTGTTTTGTTTTTGGTCAAGTTTAGGTTTTTAAAATCATGATCCATTTAAAAGACCTGATCTGGCTCCAGAATGCCTCTACAGTTCATCATGCCATCACTCAGCTGATTCCACATCCTGGTATTTAGCCAGAAGGTGAAGCAGGAAAAGCTGGAGAACGAGCAGGGGTTATTTCAACCCTATTCCTCACTATACACATTGATTATAATGTTTTCAAATGTTTTTTTTTTCAAACACAATGTCAGTACAATATTTAGTACAATACTTGAGAGATTCCAGAAACAGAAAAAAACAATGAAAAATATTAAAAAAGAGATAAAAATAAAAGAAAGTGTGGGGCCTGCTCAATTGGAAGGAATACATTTAAAAAGTTTTAATAGTCTAATTGTTTGTGTTAATTTCCTTTTATATATTTTTACTTTTTTTTATAGAGGACAGATACAATTTAAGATCTTTTTCTTTTAAATTGTTTAAAAGGGGGATTTTTTAAAACATTTTTTTCTTATGAATACAATATTTTGCCAAAATTATAAGGTTATATGCTTCATTGGAATGGAAATTGAATCATTAAACATAAATAAAATAATGTGTTTAGATAAATAAATATTCCAAACATACTTGTTAGGTAAAATTGCATGTCCTTCCAAAAGAAAAAAAGTTTCTCTAGAAACACACACCGTTTCTGTACTTGTCACCAACAGGAGGAATGTAATCTGACCAAAACGCAAACAAAGGACTTTAAAAGAGGTAAACATTTCCTCTGCGCATTTCCAGAAACAGAAGGTAAATGAAAATATTATTACTCCTAGACCTCTCAAGTTAGCACTTTTAAATGTCAGGTCTTTAGCAGGAAAAACATTTTTAATTAATGATTTTATCACTGAGAACAAAGTTGATTTTATGTTTTTAGTTGAAACCTGGTTAGATGAGAATAGTAGGGGAGCAGTTCTCACAGAGTCAGCTCCTCCCAATTATGGTGTTATCAGTGAGGAAAGAACAAGCAGAAAGGGCGGGGGGGTTGCAGTTTTGTTCAATGAAATGTTTCAGTGTAAAAAGTTATCTTTTGGAAACTTTCCATGTTTTGAATATGTAGCCCTACAGCTGAAGGCCTCACTCAAAACAATATTTATCAATATCTATCGACCACCTAGATATAATCCAGAATTTAACCTTGAGTTTAGTGAACTGCTGTCTATAATTTGTCTTGATTTTGACTGTATAATCATGGCTGGAGATTTTAACATCCATTATGGAAATCTTGAGAACAAAGCTACTAAGGACCTGATAAACACTCTGGACAATTTCGGGTTGACTCAACATGTAACAGAGCCCACACACAACAGAGGGAATATTCTTGATTTATTGATTTCCAAAGGTCTGAACATCTCTAAGGTTACTGTATGTGATTTAGGTCTGTCTGATCACTGCTGTGTTTTCTGTGAGAGCACAATTCCAGTACACACAAATGTTTTGAGGGAGGAGATCACAAAACGGTATATAACTGAAAATACTAGTGAGATGTTCAACCAGATTTTCTCACTGACTCCTCCCCTCTCGGGGGATTCAGTCAATGAACTTGTTAATAGCTTTAATTCCAACATGTCAAATATCATGGATAGTATTGCTCCTAGTAAGGTGAAGGTGATCTCTGGTAGGAAAAAATCTCCATGGAGAAATTCCATTCTGGTAAAGAACGGAAAAAGAGAATGTCGGAAATCTGAACGCAGATGGCGAAAATCTAAACTACAGGTAGATTATGACATCTATAAAGAGAAACTTCACTTATATAATTTACAACTGAGCAATGCAAGAAAGTCCTATTTTTCTGAAATTATTACCCAAAACTCCCATAATGCTCGGGCCTTATTTAATATAGTCGACAGGTTGACAAAACCCCCTGTGTCAGTAGCACCAGAACTTTACTCCACCAAAGCCTGTAATGACTTTGCCAAATTCTTCAGGGACAAAATCATAAACATTAGACAAACAATTGTTTCATCAACTACAAGTTCAGGATATGAACCCTATCCACTAGAAACCAGTATAAACCCAATGGCTCAGTTTCAACCCATAAACAGTAAAGAACTGCAGGACATTCTATGTCAACTGAACTCCTCCTCCTGCTGTCTGGATATTCTACCCACAAGCTTTTTCAAAAAAGTTTCAAAGATCCTGGAACCAGCCCTGCTCCAGATTGTCAACTTGTCATTAACATCTGGTGTTTTCCCAGAACCACTGAAAACAGCTGTAATCAAACCTCTCCTAAAAAAGGACAGTCTAGACAAAACTCAAATGAACAACTACAGACCGATATCAAACCTGCCATTTTTAAGTAAGATCATTGAAAAAGCTGTTTTCCATCAGTTAAATGAATTCCTAATAAATAACAACTGCTATGATGTCTTCCAGTCCGGCTTCAGACAGAACCACAGCACTGAAACGGCTCTGACCAAAGTGACTAATGACATACGTTTGAATACAGACAGTGGAAATATGTCAGTGCTAGTTTTACTGGATCTCAGTGCTGCGTTTGATACAGTCGACCACGCAATACTACTCAGACGACTGGAAAACTGGGTGGGTCTCACTGGGCCAGTACTAAACTGGTTCAAAACGTACTTAGAAAACAGGAAATATTTTGTGTCAATTGGTAACTTCACTTCTGAGCCAATAGAAATTACATGTGGAGTGCCCCAAGGCTCCATCCTGGGACCACTTCTATTTAACATCTACATGCTCCCACTGGCCCAGGTTATAAAGAACAACAACATTAGTTACCATAGCTATGCAGATGACACACAGATATATATTAGACTGACACCAGGAGACCGAGGCCCTGTACAGGCTCTTGGTAAATGCATTGAGGACATTAATGACTGGATGTGTCACAACTTACTTCAATTAAACAAAAACAAAACTGAGGTTATTGTCTTTGGGGCTAAAGAAAAAAGGTTAGACGTCACTACAGAGCTTCAATCTATTCAACTAAAAACTACCAACCAGGCCAGAAACTTGGGTGTAGTGATAGACACAGACTTAAATTTTGATAAACACATTAAGGCAGTCACTAAATCAGCCTATTATCATCTCAAAAATATCTCAAGGATTAAAGATCTGATGTCTAAGCAGGACCTGGAGAAACTAGTGCATGCTTTCATCTTTAGTCGACTTGATTACTGTAACAGTGTTTTTACAGGACTACCAAAAAAATCCATCAGGAAACTGCAGCTTATTCAGAACTCTGCTGCTCGGGTTCTCACAAGGACCAAGAAAGTAGACCACATCAGTCCAGTTCTGAGGTCTTTACACTGGTTACCTGTCTGTCAGAGGATAGACTTTAAAGTTCTGTTACTGGTTTATAAAGCTTTGAATGGTTTAGCACCAAAATACATGACTGACCTCCTGACCCAGTATGTACCAGCCAGACCTCTCCGGTCATCTGGATCCGGTCTTTTATCAGTTCCTAGAGTCAGAACTAAACATGGAGAAGCTGCATTCAGCTTCTATGCACCAGATTTGGAGTAGACTTCCAGAAAACATTAGATCTGCTGAAACACTCAGTGTATTTAAATCCAGGTTAAAGACTCACCTGTTCTCAGTTGCATTTGATTAATATGTATTCAAAAGTTTACGTCCGCACTGTTTATCTATGCTTGTTTTAAATTAAAATCTTTTTAGTTTCTTTTAATTTTATTTTAATGATCACATTTTTACTATTTCTTTTGATTGTTTCTTTTAATGTTTTATGTAAAGCACTTTGAATTGTCTCTGTACATGAAATGTGCTATACAAATAAACTTGCCTTGCCTAAATCCTCTCCATCTTCCTGACAGAAAGAATACTTATTACAAATATTGGGGAAAAACGACAAATATAATGTTTTACTAGGTAATATCCATGTACAATCTTGAAAAAAATATTTGATTTTGTTAGAAATAACATATTTATATGGTAATAAAAAGATTGCGTTCCATTTATTTCTATCTAAAAAAGGCCACTTGTTAATGTACTGAGCTCATCACTTCCGGGTAGAGCGTCGAGCCGCAGCGTGGGCGTGGCAGCGTAGATCCAACGCTTGACGTCACGACGGCATTCTTGGCCTGCGAGACGTGTTTTGGTCCTTTATGCAGCTCTTCTGGTAAATGTGAACGTATTTTTGGTTTGCTTGGCGCTGTGGTGAAGTGGTCTGCAGAACTGCTACGTGCCTGCTATGGAAGCGGGACCCAAAAGAAAGTTTTCACCCACGTGGGAGTATTTTGACATGATTTCTCCCACCAAGGTAACGTCTGGGATGTGTGTCGGATGCAGACTGACTGAGCTGCTGGATTTCTGCTCACGTGTTGTTTACATTTGCTTTAAGGTGAAATGTCGAATTTGTGACAAAGAGGTCGGGTACAACAACAACACGTCGTCCATGATCAGACATTACCGGTCTTTCCATGAGCCTGGAGACAGATCGAGCAACGGTATGTGTGTGTGTGTGCAGAGCTGGATGATACAGTCTTTCAGCAGAGTCACGACTGGGAACATGTGCTAAAAGAAAACACACCTTTGATGATAAAAGTGCTTTTTTGGGTGTGGCAAGACAAGACAAATGTAGTCATCGTTTGTCTAAAAAATGTTGTCCTCATTTTAGTTATTGTTGCAACAATAACTTGTAGTGCAAGTTACTTCCAAACTAAGCCACATTATAAATGACTTGTTTTTTTTGTCCAAAAGTAACCCCATAACTTTTTCCAAATTACTCTCACAAATTGCAATATAATAAATGAGACCTGTATTTTATGGAATTGTTTTGGGGCCATTAAATATTTGAAACCCAAATAAAAATTGAAAATAATTATTGGTTATTGGTCTAAAAAAATAAATAAAATCATCCAAAATGTTTTGCTATCCTAAAATAAACTTGACTATTTTCCGCTTAAATTTTTTATTTTTTTTAGGTTTCAAACTCAAAATTTTAATTTCTAAATTGTCTCAAAATTGTTGAGGGTGGTAACTTCATTACCGGTGCATTCACAGACTCCTAGAACTGTGATAATTACAGTCAGAAAATGGCTGTATAGTCTGAAGTTGTCCCAAGACGGATGTAAAAAGAGTAAAACCACCCATCCAAAACTCTGTTGTAGTCCATTCAATGCTTCTCACTAAATTACTGCCCTGACCAAGACAGAGACATCTGTAAAAAAACGATAGCTATAAAGAGAGCTAAAAAGTTAGCTATTACAGACCCAATCCAATGAAAATTTTGCTTTTAACATGTTCTTGTGGGCCTTTTCTGTTGATAGATATTAAGAAAATGTAGCTCAATATTGCATTCATATTTCTTTGTTTAAATTGTTGTAAATCAGTACCAGACGAAAAAAAAGCAATTTGGACAAAAGCTTGTTAGTAAAGTAAAAAATACGCTGGGCAGGCCAATAGTGCTGCCACAAAGGAATATTTTAATAGTCGACTAATCACAGATAATTTTTTGCGATTAGTCGACTAATTGGGTCATGTGCAAACAGGATGTAATAAAGCACAGATCTTAACCATTATTAGCTTTAACTAACCAAAAACTAGATATACAACATTACCTGTGATAATGCTAGTGTGAATGCTGTTAGCTGAATTTGTCCGCTGAAGATGCTAGTACTGATGGTTGAAGATGCTGAAATTGATAGCTTAAAAGGCTGAAGCTGATAGCTGAAAACGCTGAAGCTGATAACCAGCTAAAACATTAGTTAAATGCCAAATTAGCCTAAAAATGAAAAAAACCCTAAGTTAGCCAAAAATCAAAAAATGCAGCTGAACTATTAGCAAAACTGTGCGGCGCGCAACCTAAGGATTGTTTTGGATTTTGGTCCCTTGTGCGATTGAGTTTGACACCCCTGATGTAGGGAAATAACTTTTTACTGCAGTAGTTTACTTTTGTAATAAGTTATTCCTAACACTGGGTATACAAGAGTATGGAGTCTAAAACGGCTATAGAATAGTTGTGTACACAGAGCTACATAAACTATTAACACACAGCTTAAGTAAAAATGAATTTCTGAAAGGGAAAAAGTGTGTTATATTGACAGGAGAAGGTGTAGATTTGAATACCTGTTTATTAAGCTGTGTTTGAGATGCTGCAATTACTTATTAAATAATGTATATTGTATCCAAGAACTCTACCATCAAATAATTTCTTGCTACATGTGTTTCAAGAAGCAGTGTTATGACTGAAGGATTTAACCTATTTTCCTATTCTTTCAGATGCCAGGAAACAGCTATTAGACGAGGCTCTGGTTGACATGGTGATCAAGGACAGTCAGCCCTTTTCAGTGGTAGAGGATGAAGGATTTAGAGACTTTGTTGATTTACTTGACCCAACATATATTTTACCAACTAAACGGGTAAAAAGAATCATTACTGATTGCTAAGATGTTTGTTTTTTACAGCTTTTACTTGCAATTTAACACTTGCCATATTCGCCCCTCTCAAGGCATTGAAGTCTATGGTGGGAGAAAAGTCTACAAATGTCAAGTAGAAGGAAAAGGTGAGCTAATGACACTTTGTTCCTAACTTCCTTGTGTTTAACCTAATACTAAACTGTTAAAAGGCAGTGACAAATTCAGAAGACTGATTATAGTGTTGTTTATACCAGGGGTCTGTGACCTTTATCACTAAAAGAGCCAACTAGGCCTGTTTCTTACTAACCAAAACATCCTACTTCACTATTTAAAAGAAATGCAGTATTCCCCCTTATTTGTGGGGGTTAGGGACCGGAGGCTTCCGCGAATATGGAGAACACCCCACCCCTGCAGCCGAAGGATGTCTGTTAAAAAACACTTCTAATCATACTTTTGAAACGTTTACTAAAGAGCATTGGAGTAGTGCTCAAGAGTTTTTTTTTTTTTTTAAATTAAGAAAAAAAGACTGTACTGAAGCGACGGTGTACTTTATGACGCAGATGAGCAGTCTCTGGGCCCTAAAATCAAGAGTGCGCGCTTCCACCTTCAACAAATGATAAACACCTGCTCCGGATAATAATTATCCTCTGTGATTATCTTCTTCAGCATATCAGGATTTTTGTCAGCCGCTTTTGAGTCAGCTGCTGCAATTTCTCCATGCAGTGAAATGGAGAGAGGAGGGAGAACGCTGTCCACGCTCCCTCTCCGCGCTCTAGAGAGGGAGTGCGGAGGGAAGCTCCCTCTCCGCGCTCCCTCTCCGCGCTCTAGAGGGGGAGTGCGGATGGAAGCTCCCTCTCCGCGCTCTGCTGTGCGGAGATACACCTCACCAGCTCAGCATCTCCTTTAAACTCAAAAACTTCATAAAAGTGTCTAGAGTTGATAGAGTTTTTGTGACGACATTGTTTACATTAAAAGTGGGGTCATCTGGACCCCATAAGAGCACACGAGAGATATATATGTATAAATGTGTGTATGTATACATATAAAAACAATAAGTGGCAAATACCATAATACTGTAACAAAAAATTAATAGCGATTAATCGCGAACAATTTTTTTCCAGATTTGCAATTAATTTGTTAATTTTTTTTAAATCAATTCCCTGCCCTATTTAAAAGAAAACTGGAATCTAAAGAAAAAGAGACGGATGCCGTAAAAACAGGTTGGGGACTGCTGCAAGTTGCGTGGAAAGTATTTGTCAGCCTGGTTTTGAACAGAATGATATTTGAATGAAAATAAAACTGTAAATAAGTAAATATAGTTGATTCAGGAATTTGGTTGGTCACTTTGGTAGTAAAGCTGGAGAGGACAGTGTAGTAGAGCAGAGGCGATTTACATGACCTTGCATGCCTTACGTTTGACCCTTTACCTTACATTGTCAGATTAGCCTCTTAGAGAATTAAAACAGCAAAACCCCGTCTTGATTGAATAAGAGAATGTGAAGATTTTTGACGTTCTGTCTGTAGATCTGAAGAGAAACTGGTCTTTTCCAAAATAAAGACCTGAATTTGTAAACAATGGGGGCAGTATTTGGTACCTGGATGTTGCGTGGACCTGAGTCCCTGCAGGTTGGATGGAGTCGGTGCTTTCAGGGTCTGTCAGAGTAGCCAGAACCACAGTGGCCTCAAAGAGCAGATCCTCCACAGAAAAGCACACAGGCCTGCACTCAGATAAAAATGACTCATTTGTAGAGAAATCTCCCTTTTAAGGCTCTGTCATACATGATGAGGATATTAAGGGTGAAAGTCTGTCTTAATTAGAGCAGCAGCAACTCACTTTCCTGCAGAGTCAAAGTGAACCGACACTGGAAGGCAATGCGACTCTGTGAAGGACAAGAAACCCTGAAAGGAAATGGCAGTTTAGAAATGAAACTTTTAGGTGACGATTCAGTCAATTTCAAGGAAGAAAAGCATCAAGTGTAGTCTGAGCCTGGCTGAAGCCTAAAGTCCGATTTCTGATCCATTCCACAAGAGAAGGTGGAGTGGATAGGTGAGGCGTCTTCAGATAGTACAGGTAAGAGTTCTGGGTCTTAATCCCAGTTATGCCTCATTGGCTGCATAGCTACAAAATCTGCTAATCCAGGATTTTAAGGTCAGTTTCTAAAATGTATAAAAGAAAAGAACTTGACAACATTTGGCAGTTTTTAAGATGAGATTTAGCCTCAATCCCCCTCATGGGTGACTGTATGGGGCATGCAGGCAGTCCGCAGGAAATATCAAGGTGGAAATGATTTTTCTATTCGATGCAAATGACAATCAGCATAATTTTCAAGTTACTAACAATTAAAGTATTAAATGTAATTGAACAAACCTCCTAAAGCATGTGTCAAAGTCGAGGCCCGGAGGCCGGATCCGGCCCTCCAGATCATTTTATTTTTATTGTTATTAATTGCCCGATGTTATCTTTCGCTTTTTTAACTTGTTTTGACAAAATATATTTTTATGGAGAGTAAAATATTGAAAGCTATTTAAGGTTTAAGTTGATTTGTTCTGGAATATTATTCCTGACTTTTTATTATTCATAATTATGTTAAAAAGTTACAGTTTTAAAATTTCAGCTTTAGAGTGTTCAATAAATGTTGATCCTGTCCGGCCCGCAACCTAAGGTGTGTTTTGGATTTTGGCCCCCTGTGCGATTGACACCCCTGCTCTAAAGACACTTAAGTGTCTATTCAAGTCTTTTTCCTAGAACCAGGAATGAATGCATATATAACAGTCATATTTATGTAACGAGTCAAAAGGAAGACCATGATAGGATCTCATTACCTTCAGCTCCTTTAGACAGAAGGTAATTTTAGAGTCTACGTCGACCTGAAAGTGTTCAAACTCATCTGGGTGTAAGGACATCTCTGTGTACATCATCTTCACTTGGCCTGCAGGAAAAACACACCAGAGGTTTTAAGAAACGCAACATTTCAGAGAATTCTTTTGTAGACTTCACCAGGTAGATGTGCAGTGTTACCGTAGGTGATTCCTGTTCAATCGAAGCTAGAAAAGCGTCACAACTTGAACTCACTTTCACTGCTGTCCTCATAATTTCTCAGGCTGAATCGCAGTGGCGTCGTGGACAGAGTTATCTCCTCCTGAAACAGCGGGAAGTGCATCACCACGTCACCGAGAAGCCTGAAGGAAAAAAGAAATGCATCAAAATGAACTGGAGCACAAAGGAGGGACTTGTTTATATTCTTTTTTATTACACTGATATTTGTGTTTATGAACAGTAGTGGGATTCAACTAAGCTTGTTTCAGAAGAATCTGATTGTATAAATGCACATAGGATGGTATATCATTAATAAATACACTGGATTGCTGAACCAAACTTGGTTTTCTTACTGCTTAAATAAAAAGGCTGACCTGAACTAACCAGGAGTTTATTGCAATACTTAAAAGGAAAGTGAGATATTGTGTAGAGTTCAGCAGGTAAAGGATTCATGTCTGCTGAGGAGCAAACCTGGCAGGAGCTTTCAGCACATTTCTGCATAGGCGAGAGGCAAACTCTGCCTGTAGAGCTTCTTTTTCCTGGAAACGTAGGTTATGGGTTTTGGTAATGCCTGTCACAAAAAAGAGGGAATTTAGAGCACGCTGCCATCAAGTGTTCATAATGAGAACTACAGCAACTACTAAGTGAAACTTTCCTAAAACAATCCTGCATGTTTCACGTTACAAATGTTCTCCATTTACATTATGAGGAAAACATGCTATCAGTATTTTTATGGGGTCTCTGCAGACCTTAATGGTGAGATAAATCAGGTGTCAACAGAGGTAATTGATTTTCTTACCATGTCTGCAGAAAAACTGGAAAACCACCCAATCACTGGAGGCACTGACTGATATTTGACAGCATTCAACGTTGCGCTCAATGGAAGTCAGACAGCGGAACAGTGGTAACAGAGACTTGGAAGATACGTTCAAAGTACTTAGTTTGGTGCAACAGAAAATTGTCATGAATTACATCATCTTAAAAACAGTTTTAGAGGCAAAGCTGTGACAGAGGCCCTTTAAGCTTCTGGGGAAAAGATCCTTTGTTTGCATGATTTACACACCTTCAACAGAAGTTTGCATTTGACGGTTTCACTGCTCTGCTTTGGCGCACCTCCCAAGCTGTACTGCTGGAAGAACAGCGGCGAAAAGATGAAGCAGGCGTAGGCGGACTGAGCAGAACTCACGGATCTGAGAGCCAGCTTTAAGACAGATGGGATGAAAAGACAGATTTGAAAAGCAAATTAAACACAACAAATGTTCTCAAAGCACCAGAAAACCATAGATTTATGGTCAATAAAATAAGAGATGAAGAACTCATTGAAGGTTTATTTTCTTTGAATTTACCTCTGATGAAAAATCTGCTTTGGTTTAATCTTAGAAAACCGACAAAAATTAAATATTTATAGATGAAGGATGGATGGATGATAGAACGGTGAATGGATGAAATGAATGAATGATGGATGGATGGATTGAATGATGGATGGATGATAGAAAGATGGATGGATGGATGGAACGATGGATGGATAGAAAGATGGATGGATGGTGGATGGAACAATTGATGGATGGATAGAAAGATGGATGGAGGGTGGATGGAACAATTGATGGATGGATAGAACTAATGGATTCGTGGATAGAGCAATGGATGGATAGAAATATGGATGGATGGATAGATGGATAGAATGATGGATGGATGGATAGATGGATAGAATGATGGATGGATAGAATGATGGATGATAGAACGACAGATGGATAGAAGGATGGATTGATGGATGGATAGAATGATGGATGGAACGATGGATGGATGATATAACAATGGATGGATGGATGCAACGATGGATGGAGGGATAGAAAGATGGATAGATGGATTGGTTGATGGATGGATGGATAGAAGGATGGATGGATGGAACGATGGATAGATCAATGGATGGATGATAGAACAATGGAAGGATGGACAGAATGATGGATGGATAGAATGATGGATGGATGGAACGATGGATGGATAGAACGACGGATGGATTGATGGATGGATAGAACGATGTATGGATGATAAAACAATGGATGGATGGATGCAACGATGGATGGAGAGATAGAAAGATGGATAGATGGATTGGTTGATGGATGGATGGATAGATGGATAGAATGATGGATGGATGGAACGATGGATGGATAGAATGATGGGTGGATGGAACGATGGATGGACAGAATGATGGATGGATGGATGGAACGATGGATGGATAGAATGATGGATGGATGGAACGATGGATGGATAGAACAATGGATGGATGGACAGAATGATGGATGGATGGATGGAACGATGGATGGATAGAACGAGGGATGGATAGAACGAGGGATGGAACGATGGAATGATGGATGGACGTTCATCCATCATTCCATATATCAAATAACTGATAAAATGAAAAATTGTTAAAGTTCTCAAGTTAATTAAACAATATGTTAATGAGAGAAAAATGCATAATTATTCATTTTAATTATGAATAAATTAAGAGGTTGTATTAAAAAAACGTATCAATTATTTTAGTGATTTTCCTTTAATCTATTTATCTTAAATTATAATAATACTCTTTGTAATGTCTTTAGTGTTCATTCAATTTTTTATTTTAAATGACTAATTTTATGAATTTGTTTTTTTAAAAACAAATCAAACTGGATTTGGAGTGAATGAAATGATGTTTAACTCCATGTTTGAGCAGAAATCTTCAGCAGTGACTGAAGCTGCTGTCTGTGTGTCTGTCTGTCTGTGTATCTCTCTGTGTGTCTGTCTGTCAGTGACGGCGTTGACTTCACTCCTCACTCCCTTCACGGTGGGGTCCAACCACAGCTCGTCTCCGACCCTGGACAGAGCCTGGACGGCTCTCCCAAACACTGCAGGACAGCAGAGCTGCAGTTAGCAACACTTTCAACTGGAACATTCACGAAGGTTCAAGCTATTTAAGCTCATTTTAAGCTAACTAACAAGTAAGCGTCTTTGTTTCTTGAGCTAGTTTCAACTACGTTTAGTCAAACTGTTTTTACATATCTGCCACAGTTCAGGTTTGTGGCGTTTATTACCTTTCACATTTTTCCCTTCAATGACACACTTCATGTTCTAATCGGACTCCGAGCATCGACTGTCCAATTCCGACGGAGTCGATTTTTATGGCAAGCGAAGAGGATCATTAAGCAAATACGTGCGAATGCCGTAAAAAAAAAAAAAGGTACAGTTAACACATAGCATCTTGTGGTTTACATAAAAGTTTGCTGAAAATTTCAAAGGGAAAATCAAGTCAATGATGTAAAAAGACACTAAAAATAAGTTAAAAGGTTAACTGAAAGTGTCGATTGATTGA
>NC_050520.1:30698244-30724608 GCF_002922805.2 Oryzias melastigma | reverse complement strand
AAAAAAAAAAAAAGATTTTTCCTGCTGCTTATTGCCTTGGTACGGAGCCGCCGTCTCTGAAGTCCAGACCAGTCACTTGGAAACAGCTTTCAAGAAGAAGGTGAACATGAGTCACTGCTCTGACCAGTTTATAGTGGAAACTCTCCAGCCAAGGCGCACCAAGGATGACGGGACACCGGGGAGACTGGATGGCAAAGAGGGGGAGGGACTCGGGAAGGTGACGATGACTGAGATGTCCTGAGTCTGGAAGCAGATCTTGTGTAATGACAAGAAGTGACCAAAAGATGTCGCTGTCGGGACGCTCCAGAGAGGACTGAGAAAGGACACGAAGGAGAGTTACGTGGTTGTGACGTTGCATGCCTGTAAAAACGAAGCTCCGATAATAAAGCAGTTCGTGGATTAAAGCAAGGAGAGTCTTTGACTATTTTGATGTCCAGATGATATTCACGGACATTACATGGTGTCAGAAGAACCTGCGTGTCAGAGACAAAGGCATGGCAAAGTTCAATCCGCCGAGTGAGTTTAAGTTCGACAGCCCAGCAGAATGGCCGGAGTGGAGACAGCGTTTTTCCCGCTACCGATTGGTGACAAAGATGAACAAAGAAGATGGCGAGATTCAAGTGAGATCGCTGATTTATGCCATGGGCAGTGAAGCTGAAAAGATATTCGCTTCGTTTGAATTTGATGAGGAGGCTCATAAGAAGAACTTTGATGTCGTTTTGCAAAAGTTTGAAGACTACTTTATTCCAAGACGCAATATAATCCATGGGCGAGCATGTTTCTACCAAAGGAACCAAAATGTTTGGGAAACAGCTGAAATGTACATCAGGGCATTATACGAACTGGCAGATCACTGTGAGTTTGGTGACAAAAGGGATGAACATATCAGAGATCGTCTCGTCGTGGGAATATCAGACAAAGAACTTTCCCGCCAATTCCAGATTAAGGCAGACCTGACGTTGGCGTATGTAATTGAATGCGTACGTCAGGCAGAGGAGATAGCGCATCAGGTGAATCTCCAGAAAAAGCGACCGGACTCTCAGCTTGCTAACCTCAGTCCTGTCAAGAGGACAGAAGGTTAGCATATAAGAAGGATGCAGCGCCATGAGCCTAAAAGTCACAGCACTCACACAAAAGAAGAGTGTGGAAGGTGCGGTAAACCACGTCACTAAGACCGAAGATTTTGCCCTCCATTGAAAAGTAAGTGCAACAAATGTCAAAAGAATGGCCATTGGGAGCGTAAATGTCATTCTAAAGCAGTGAGAGAGGTCACAAGTGATCCTACGGAGCAGACATACTTCCTAGGTGCCATTTATGGGGAGGAAAAGGATCAAGCATGGAATGTAAATTTGCCCATAAACAAAGTAAATGTAAACTATAAAATCGACACGGGAGCGGATGCTACGGTCATCGATCAAGAGACATTCAAAAAGATGAGTCCTAAAATGGAGCTAGCGGCTCCAGACACAAGCTTCGTAAGGCCAGGAGGAGACCTGAAATGCATAGGGAGGTTTCAATGTGAAACCAGATACAAAGAAAAAAACTACACCTTAAAAGTGTATGTGATTGAAGGGACGAGCTGCTTATTGGGTCGTAGAGAAGCGTTAGAAATGGGCTTGGTGAAGAGGATCGAGGAGGTCAGTGACGTGTTTGGATCTGGTGGTCTGCTAAAAACAGAGCCAGTAAACATCGCCCTTCGTGATGACATCATCCCATACGCAGTACAGGGAGCTAGGCGAATACCACTGCCACTGGTGCCACTGGTGAAGAAGGAACTTCAGCGCATGGAGGCAGAAGGCATAATTGAGAAAGTCACTCAGCCAACTGAATGGTGTGCTGCAATGGTCCCTGTCCTGAAACCCAACAAAAGAGAAGTCCGTATTTGTGAAGATCTGAGGAAACTGAATAGGGCAGTAAAGCGAGAGAAATATGTTATGCCCACTGCAGAGGAGATACTGCCAAAGCTCACAAATTCCAAAGTGTTCACTTCGCTGGATGCAGCAAGTGGGTTTTATCAGATTCCCCTGCACGAAGAGAGCAAGATGTTGACTACGTTCATAACCCCATTTGGGAGATACGCATTCCGCCGTCTTCCCTTTGGCATAACAAGCACTCCAGAAATCTTTCTTAGAGACTCTGGCCGACCTAGAAGGGGTTGAGATTTTTATGGATGACATCTTAATCCATGCAGAGACAGAGGAGCAACATGACCAACGCCTGGACAAAGTTCTGAAAGTCATCGAGGCAACGGGCCTGAAGTTGAACAAAGCAAAGTGCAAGTTCAAACAAAGAGAAGTTTGTTTCCTGGGCCACATTATCCATGAGGCCGGGGTCAGAGCAGACCCACACAAAGTGAAGGGTATAGTGAACTTTCCGCAGCCACAAAATGTGATGGAACTAAAAAGTTTCCTGGGGATGGTTAACTATTTAGCCAAGTTTGTACCAGAACTGTCAACAGTGGCTCACCCCTTGTATGAGCTATTGAAAGGACATGGGGAGTGGATATGGGGGCCTACACAGTGTGAGGCATTCCAACAAGTAAAGACTGCTCTGACAACTTCTCCTGTAGTAGCCTTTTATGACACCAGCAAGCCCACCCTTGTGTCAGCAGATGCTAGTAGCTATGGGCTGGGAGGTGTCCTCCTTCAACAACTGGAAACCAGTGGCATACTGTTCCAGACGACTCAGTGATGCAGAAAGAAGATATGCACAAATTGAGAAGGAGTGTTTGGCCAGTGTGTGGGCGTGCGAACATTTTGACAAATACTTGTATGGACTGGACTATTTTAGGCTAGTTATAGATCACAAACCGCTTTTACCTCTTATGAACAGCAAAGATCTAGACTGCGTACCGATTAGGTGCCAGAGGTTACTGATGAGATTCATGCGTTTTAATGCCATAGCTGAGTACGCACCAGGTAAAACCTTAACGGTAGCAGATGCCCTCTCTAGGAGCCCAGAGCAGCATTATGGCGACGGAGTCAGTCATGAGTATGTGGCAGCTCATTAATGTGATAATGAGCCAGATCCCAGCCACAACACACAGGATGACAGAGTTAAGACAGCACACCGGAAAAGACAGCCAGCTACAGACAGCCATAGGTTTCTTCAGAAATGGGTGGCCTGAATATGTGGATATGGTTCCAGACTCGATCAGAGACTTCTACCATGTCAGAGGAGAACTGTCAGAGATTGATGGTTTAGTGATCAGAGGCAGGCGCATTGTTGTTCCCACTGAAATGAGGGAGATGATATTGAGAAGGGGGGCTGCACGGTGGCGCAGTGGTTAGCGCTCTCGCCTCACAGCGAGAAGGCCCCGGTTCGAATCCCGGCTGGGACCTTTCTGTGTGGAGTTTGCATGTTCTCCCCGTGCATGCGTGGGTTTTCACCGGGGACTCCGGCTTCCTCCCACCGTCCAAAAACATGCTTCATAGGTTGATTAGTGACTCTAAATTGTCACTAGGTGTGACTGTGAGATGAATGTGTGTGATTGAGGCCCTGTGACAGCCTGGCGACCTGTCCAGGGTGTACCCCGCCTTCGCCCATCAGTAGCCGGGTTAGGCTCCGGCACCCCCGCGACCCCGAAAGGGAAGAAGCGGTCAAGAAGAAGATGGATATTGAGAAGGATCCATGATGGACATCAGGGCCTGGTTAAGTGCAGAGAAAGAGCTAATCAGTCTGTATGGTGGCCCAGAAGCGATTGTGACAACAGTGCAGCAGTGTGCATTTTGTAGAGAAAAGAAAACTTTGCAGAGAAAGGAGCCATTAATGCCCAGTGAGCTCCCAGCAAGGCCGTGGCAAAAGGTTGCCATAGATTTGTATGAGTTTAGGAGAAAAAACTACTTGGCAGTATCAGACTATTACTCTAGATACCTTGAAATTTTACATCTGCCCACAACCACAAGCAGTCAGGTTGTAGCCAAGTTGAAAGCCACCTTTGCTCGTTTCGGCATCCCGGAGGTGCTAATGAGTGAGCCCTAATATATATATATATATATATATATATATATATATATATAAAATTTACTAATTGATCGCAAATCTGGAAAAAATTAACCGTGATTATTCACCTTTTTTGTCATTTAGAGTATTTTCTAGCCTCTTATTATCTGCAAATAATCATATTGTGAAATCACACACACCCTTCGCCTAACAGTAACCAGGGAGACTATGGTAAAAAGACGGACAAGGCGGGAAAAATAAATATATGGAAGTTCAGGGTGAAAATCCTCGCATTGAGCTACCATTTCGAATTAATTTTTCCATACTCTTTATTCTAGTCACTGAAAACATCACATGCCCAAAGCTGAGTCACTGATCGGTTGACGTGCCACGTCAAGCTCGCCGCGCCCGCAGGCAAGACCGCGTCTTTACATTGACTTATCATTGAAAGTTGACGCCTCCGCCACGCCTGCAACAATTGGTGTGAACGCACCATTAGAGGCATTCACCTCCTGGATGAACTGAACGGCTGGAAGGAGGATGGGCGCCAGGGTAAAGCGCTATTGAAGCGTCCAAAATGCTATTGCGGTCTAAGGCCGGATCTAAACATGGGCAAGGTGGGGCAATGCCCCCCCCAAATTTCAGGACTGCCCCCCCAAACGTGACGCCATGCAAACAAGAAAAACAGAGCGCTCTCCGCACTGTCTGGCTCCCATTCAAAGTAGCTGCTAGTGCTGATTGGTAGATCCAAGAGAGGGCGTGGCCTGTCGCTTCACTCGGGTCCTCCTCTCTCACTCTGTCACTCACTCGCACACAGGCTCAACGGCACAGACGCGGTTCTGTGCTGTGGAGCTGGGCATAACTGTTTAGAAGTTTTTATCTGCAGTTTGTCGCTGAAATGGCTCGATTACCCAAAATTTTAACTCTTTCTTGTCCTCATCTGTTGCTCTCTTTGTTGTAGTTTGGAGGAAAAAGGAAGAGTTGACAATGTTCAGGTTTCTGGTTGCTAAAGCTAGCACTGTTTGTAGCAGCTAAGCTAGCAGTACCGGAGCTTTAGCTGTGTTTGAGATGCCTCGCCTGTGACGCCTCGGGAAAGGCCCCTGAGATGAAGGCGGACAGTGGGAAGTTGGGGTTGTCTTTCATATTCCATTGAATTTTAATTTGCCTCACCTCCTTAGTATAAACTTTAATATTATATTGTTTATATTTTTTAAACATTTTTCTGTGGACAACAGATATAAAATAGCTTCTGGGTTAATTTAATGTCCACTGTCCCGGATGAATAAATAAAATTGAAATTCTAGTTAATTTTTAAAGGCAACAATAACACATATATTATTTGCCCCCCCGGATTTTCTGTTTGCACCCCCAATAGGGGCTAACTAGATCCGGCCCTGGCCTCTAGCGGGAGATAATGGTAAAAAAAAAAAAAAAAAGTAAAAACACCCAAAAATTCTGGTATCTAACAGGAGCTTTTTTTTTTTTTTTCTTTTTTTTAGAAACAAAGTAAAACATCTCGCTAGTAACTGATGTGCATCTGATGTAACTGATATAGAAATACAGTATTACGTTTGATTTATTGGACAGACCACACGCAGAGAGTCAAAAATTATGTCAGTCATTATTGATGACAGAATAAATAAAAAAAAAAAAAAGAATCCACAAAATCACATATGTATTCATTTATTGTCAGTGCTTTTAGAGTCACATTAGAACACTAAGTCCACAGTTTAACACCATCAATGACCAACTCCAGACGGGCAAAAACTTACAACCATCTAACAAGAAAAGACAGATATATGGAAAAGTCAATTAATGTAAAACTATGAGCAAGAAAGAAAACATAAGTAAAACAAGAAAAGTAAAAAAAAAATAGAAATAAGGATTAGAATTAGAATGGCTTGAAGGAATCTTTTTGTATATTTTTTTTTACTGAATTTCCCTGCGGGGATAAATAAAGTTGATCTTGAATCTTATAGTAATGATATAATCAGATTACTATGGAGGCCCTAAAGGGACATTAGAATGAAAAAAATTGACATAAAAACCTTTTTTGTTTCTGGTTACTAACTGGTGCGCACCAGATAGCAACTTGATTTTTTTTTTTTAAGCAAAAAAAAAAAAAAAATTCAAAAAATTGAATTTAACTTTATTTTTTTGTAATTGAAGTAAAAACAAATCTGGTTCCTAACTGGTGCCCACCAGTTACTATCTGAGGCACACCAGTTGAGGGGCCTCTGGTCACACGCAAGATGGTGTCAGAATCGATCTGTAGCCGGAAGCGGAAATCGTAACTTTAGCCGGTTGTGTAAGCGGAAATTTCCTAAACTTTCAAAATTATATTTTAAAACTTTCTCAGAAGCATTTATGCATTTGAATGTGAATACACAATAATAGTTTTTTTTCTCTATGAGTCTGATCGGAGCTGCAAAATGCAGTTTATTTCCCCATGTCACGGAGAAAATAAATGGCAAAAAGGGTCGATAAAAGAGAGAAGAAATGGGGAAAAAAAAGGTCAAAAGTCTATAAAGATATATTTTTTTGCAGTCGGCTCCAGCAGGGGGAGGGACTTCCGGCTTATCATTTTCGGGCCGTATTTTTTCTCTGTGGCCAGGATTCTCTTGCACCAGTTGGTAACCAGAATTTTTTGGAAAAAAAAAATACCTTAATTTTCTTCTTTTCTTCGTTTTTAGAATTTTTTTTACCTTCAATTTTTTCCCCTTCAATGTCCCTTTAGGGGCTCTGTTGCTTTCAAATAGAAAATGACATAAATGTATTATATTGTGACGCTACTTGACCTGCTTTTGAGAAAAAAACCTACATTTATGATCACCAAGACCAATAAAACGTGGACTTTTCTCGTCATCTTTTGTAAATTTTTGGAAGGACCAGGTCAGAGAGAGCTCTTTTCCTCCCTGTCCTCTGTGGTTGTGGCGTGTTTGTCCACCATGAGTCCCTCTCCAGGTCCTTTGTGAGGGTTCTGTTCTGATTCCTCTTACAGGAGTCACTCTGACCTAAAAGACAGGAACCAAAGACGAGATGAACAGCGGTGGGGTTTGTGTTCTAGGGAGGTGCATACACACCTGACTGGATGCACGCGTGCAGCACGTTGAGGTAATGTTTCTTCATCTGCCGCCTCATGCGCTCTGTGCTGCACACATTTGCTGCGCTGCAAAGGTGGCCCTTGTGTCCAGCTGAGAGGACATGCTGCCGAACGCCACACAAAAGTTACTGGACCATGAACACATTGACTTCAAAGATATTAAAAAAACACAGTTTTACTTGTAAGAAAGTTGCAGAAGTGACGGTTATGGGAGTGAGTAATGTCTTTAGGAGTCGGTCACCACAAACATCTGTAGCTGTTGCTTTGTACTGATGTTTGACCTGCTGATCATGTCGATACGAAGAGCCTAAAACACAATAACACCTTTACCCATCTCTTTGCTTTATTTATGATAAATGTATACAATATAATTACGTCTTAAATACTTTTACTGCGACTCTTTCCTAGGGCTGCCAAGATTAGTCGACAAATCGACTAATAAAAAAGTCGAAGACTAATTTAATAGTAGATTCATCGTTACTTTATATTATAAGAGTGTAGCAAAGTTGAAAGTTATGATAGCATTATGCTAGCTATTTTAGCTAATTTATGCTTTTTTTGTTCTTTTGGCTAATTTGGAGTTTAGCTTATATTTCAGTAGCTTGCTAGCTATTTTGGCTAATTTATTTTTTTTCCACTTTTTTTTTGCTAATTTGCTTTTTTTTTTCTAATTTGGAGTTTAGCTTATATTTCAGCTACATGGTAGTTGTGACTAATTTGGGAATTTTTCTATTTTTTTTTGCTAATTTGCAGTTTAGGTTATATTTCAGCTGCATGATAGCTATTTTTGGCAAATTTGGGAATTTTTCAGTTTTTTAGGCAAATTTTGAGTTTAGCTAATATTTCTACTCAATTATTGAGCTTATATATTATTGCTATTTTGGCTAATTTAGAATTTTTCCAGTTATTTATTTTTGCTAATTTGGTGGGGTTTTTTTTGATAATTTGGAGTTTAGCTTATATTTCAGCTACATGGTAGTTATAGTGGCTAATTTGGGAATCTTTCTACTTTTTGCTAATTTGTAGTTTAGTTTATATTTCGGCAGCATGATAGCTATTTTGGCTAATTTGCGAAGTTTTCTGTTTTTTTAGGCTAATTTGGAGTTTAGCTAATATTTCAGCTTAATGCTAGCTTATTTTGACTAGTTAATTTTTTTTCGTCTTATTTTGCATTTAACTAATATTTTAGCTAGCTATCAGCTGTTTTCAGCTTTTAGCTTCAGTGATTTTATCTAGTTTTTAGTCAGTTTAAAGCTAATGCTGGTTAAGATGTGTGTTTTACATCCAGTTAGTGAATGACCCGATTAGTCAACTAATCTAAAAAAATAATCGGTGAATAGTCGACTATTAAAATAATCGTTTGTGGCAGCTCTACTGTTTCCTGAACTTTGCATAGACTATAGTTTTGCCATTATATGGAGTTCCCGTTTCATTGCTGTTGAGATACCTGCACACATCCTCTGGGGGGCTGGCTGCTGAAGAACTGCAGAAAAAAAAGAGGGTCTTTTAACAAAAGGTCATGCAGAAATGAACAAAATGAGAGGGGCCACCTGTGACTGGGGGGTTAGTTTCCCATCATGCTCTTTGTCAGCTCTCACAAAAGGTTTCAATAGAAGTTTGATGGTCCAGTTAAAAATCTTCTGCACTGGTTTTGGTTGAACTAACAATGTGAATGGGACATTTTTAAAGCATAATTACAAATACAAGTCAAGCCTTATTTTTTTTTTTAAATCTCTATAGAAATGTGTTAGTAATTATTTCAATTCACATATGAGAAGTCTATGGAGGACTTAATGAAATAAATGTACACCATTAAATTATTAAATAAATGTTCAATTAATTATTTAAAATTGGTATTAGATAAAAGTGGAAATCGATAAATGTTGAAATACATGTGGCATTAAAATAGTCATTAAAAACCACATTTCAATATTTCATGATATATTTGTTTTATAATTTAAAATTTAAAAACATATTTTAAATGATTTTTTTAGAGTGTCATTATTTAAAATTAGCATTAAATAAATAAAACTGGAAATCAATGAATACATGTTTAAATATATAGCATCAAAATATTAAAATAGTCATTAAAAAGCACATTTAAATACTTCATGACAAGTTTCCAAAGGACAAATTGAAATAAATATATTAAATATGAAATTATCAAATAAATGTGTCGTTAAATATTTAAAATTTGCATTAAATCACTAAATTTGATATCAATAAGTACATTTTTAAATGTATATAGCCTTAAATTATTATAATAGCCATTAAAAAAAAAAAGTCACATTTAAATATTTCATGATGTATTTATTTATTTCATGGTCCAATATGGGGTAAAAGAGACTAATTTATATAAATATATTTGATGTAAAGATCATAGAAGTCTACGATTGAAAGCAGGAAAAGCAAAAATTTGAATACAAATGAAAAACCTGCAAACTGAAGAAAAAAAGGATGCTGGAGGAGTGAGGGAACCTACCTTTATTTACTTATTTATATAAATTATAGAACTTTAGAATTAATTTTAAAAAATCAAATTAGTGTAATTCTGACTTTATGTGGCACTCCGTATATGTAATAAATCAAATATTTGTATTGCATGTATAACTGCAAATACAGCTATTTATGAGTAATTACACTTAAAACTGCATTATTTTTCCCTCTATATTCTAATCAGTGTATTAATATCTGAAATGGGTCTGTTTTGTCATTTTCTTTATTAGTCCATTATGTTATCATTCCGGTCAGCTACAACTCACACAGGATCACCAAAACTGGACAATAGAAGATTGAAAAAACGTAAGTCTCCATTTCTGCTGCAGCACCTACTTTAAATTGTGAAATTTGAAGACTTTCTCACTCATTTACTATGGGGCATATTTTGCTCAATATTTCAAAAACTATCAAGTTTATAAATACCCAAATACAAGCAGTAATGTCCTAAATTTTGATACCATGATTGTTGAAAGTTTGAGTTTTTATGTGCCGAAAAACGTACGGAAAGGAGCAGAAGAATTTCTACAACTAGTCATTCTTCCATGGCAATCTTCTAAAAGCATCTAGCTACTAATCAATTTAAAAATATTTTATATTATAAACTTAAGTTAAGAAAAAATGTAAAAAGTTCAGAATATGACATTTAAAAAAAGCCTTAATACTTGTCTGATAAACGGAGACAAAATACCACATTTTCTTTAATTCAGTTGTTCATAGTTTGGATTTTATTGAGCCATGACATGATTTTTAGTCTGCATTTTGCCATGCAAATGTGAATTTTAGTGATTAACAGCTTATATAATGGATAATATCCCATTTCATTGGTGATTTTATATACTGCATTGTTTTTTTAATTGTTAACAAGATAATTCCAGTCGATTTTAAAGGAGAAAAGCGGCTTGTGAGCCGCTTTTCTCCTTTAAAAATCTACTTGAATTATCGTGATAATGGTTAAAAGGTACAATACTGCATCACCAGGTGTTAACAGTAATGCAACTCACCATCTTTGTGCCTCCTGGTAGACTCTGCAGACCTATAAGACAGGAGTTTGAGCGTGAAATGAACTCCTCCTCGGATCGAGGAAGGACGACAGCGCGTTACCTCATCAGGACGTGAGCATTTCCACGTTTGACGCGGCTCTCGCTTTTCAGGTGCTCAACAAAAGTAACCTGCTTCTTCATTTCAAATCATAATCCAGAATGTTTCCCTCCGATTGGCCGTAGAGGCAGCAGAAAAGGAGCCCGAGAGGAAGAGGAGGAGGCAGCCGGTCCTGAAACCCGACCCGAGCTCTGGCTTCCAGTTACTGAGCAGATACGCTTGAACCCTGAGTGTTCTCATCCATTATGCAAAAACACACAAAACAATTACCCGTCTCTTTACACAATTTATTGAGCATCATGTCCAATATACATTGCATTGACACAAACAGAAGAAAAACCTACAGGAAATGGATGGTGGGCGCCGGGATGGATCGCCGTTTTCAGAGCGTATTGCTTCATGACATTTTTAAACGCACCGAATCTGTGCAAATACAGTGAACACCGGTCAGAGGAGGTTATGGTGGGTTAGAAAATCAGACTCAAAAAAAAGGTAACAGCAGTTATGTGATCCACACCAATGCAACAACTGTACACATCACATTCACCCAGAATGCACTAACGACGACGGCCTACTCCAAAAACATACCTCGCGCCCAAAAACCTGATTGTATGCGCCGAAAGATGGGTTTGCTACTTTAACCGTTGGTCACAGCTCAATGACATACATTTGATATGGGAGGTCAACATGGCTTCATAGTCAGCAACACTTTTAGTAAAAGCAAATACAACCCAAACAAGACGTTAATCATTTCTCAAAATATAGTTTGTCTTTATTTTTAAAGAGAACACGCATTTATACTTTAAAATGAACCATTGACTGATTAGATGGGGATTAATGAGCTTCATTTGCATGAGTCATATGGGACAATTTAAGCCTAAATGCCAAAGTAAGGATAATTTTAGTCACATATATCCATAAAAGCCAAATGCGCTACATCAATTTAACTCAACATGTTCAGATTTGTTGGTAAACATGTTGGTTTACCAGCGGAAACCGTCTTGAATATTTTCAGACGCACTTTCTGAGTGCATCCAGGTTTCCATGTCAACCGGAGAGAGAGGTGTTCTGGGAAAAACATGGAATATTACATTTGTCTGACTCATGGCTGATCAAGACCTTAAGGACGTTTGATCCTGAGAAATTGGCACAAACACTCTGCTATGGTTAATTTAACATTTTATCACCCAAACATTTTTATTGTTGGTGTATTTAAAGGCTCAATTGATAGATTTTAGAACATTTCAGACATATTGGCATGGCAGGAAAAGGAATCAGGAAGCATTGAAAAAAAAAAACTCTTAAGTTGTATTAAAGATTCGTAACCTGTCAGTTTTAACAGAGCAAGGTGCTACCGACACAAAAAAAAGGTATCAATGAGCAATTTGTTGGGCTGACGATCTGGTTAGTACACAGCAGGGAGGACACGTGGTGACCTAACGACAACGAGCTTTTGTTTTTTTACACAATCTTGACCACTACATTGCATAAGAAACCTGGTAGAAAGTAGAAAGTGTTCAGCAGCAGATAAAAAAGCAAGTTAATTTACAGTAGTGACATATCTTACACTGTTAATTTCCAAAATAAATAAAATTAAATATACACTTCCAGGTAGGAAACAGGAGATTTCGCTGGTAGGGTTTTTCAAATTGGCTCATCTGGCAGACCATTCACAGAAAATAGGGTTGGGGCCAACCAACCTTTGACTGGCAAAACAAGGGGTGCAAAAGCCTTTTGCTGAAGTTTTCCCTCTGAAGGAATTTCCTTTAACTGAGCAAAAAGAACACAGAGGTCATTATTACTTTCTGAGGCCAGGTGTTTTAGGTATGGATACTCCACTTACCCTAGAATTTACAGCCAACTCCTAATCAAACGCCATCTCTTGACTTTTTCTTACACAACGAGCGACCTTCTTCTTGAACTCCCCGTTGGGGTCTTCCCGCCACTCTTTCTGTAGGAGCAGCACCAAGAAAATCCTTAATTCACTTCAAATACAGAGCAACTGAAAAGTAGGGCCGCCACAAATTATGGTTTTATTAGTCGACAAATCATCAGGTCATGCGCAAACTGGATGTAAAGCCCACATCTTAACCATCATTAGCTTTAAACTAACTGAAAACTAGATATATATCATTACCTGCGATAATGCCAGTGTGAATGCTGTAAGGCTGAATTTGGCTGTTGAAGATGCTAGTGCTGATAGTTGAAGATGCTGAAATTGATAGCTGAAAAAGCTGAAGCACATTGCCATCTTAAATATTAGTTAAATCCCAAATTAGCCTAAAAAAACTGAAAAAATCCTAAATTAGCCAAAGCAGCTAACATGCAGCTGAAATACTAGCTAAACTCCAAAATAGCCTAAAAAACAGAAACAAATCCTCAACAAGCCAAAATAGCTAGCATGCAGCTTAAATATTAGCTAAACTCCAAAATAGGCTAAAAAACAAAACAAAAAAAATCCTAAATTAGCCAAAACAGCTAGCATTTAGCTGAAATATTAGCTAGACTCCAAAATAGCCTTAAAAAACTGAAAAATCCTAAATTAGCCAAAGCAGCTAGCATGTAGCTTAAATACTAGCTAAACTCCAAAATAGCCAAAAAAAATCCTAAATTAGTCAAAATAGCTAGCATGTAGCTTAAATATTAGCTGGACTCCAAAATAGCCAAAAAAAAAATCCTAAATTAGTCAAAATAGCTAGCATGTAGCTTAAATATTAGCTGGACTCCAAAATAGCCAAAAAAAAATCCTAAATTAGTCAAAATAGCTAGCATGTAGCTTAAATATTAGCTGGACTCCAAAATAGCCTAAAAAAAACCCCCCAAAAACACGAAATTAGCTTCCATGTAGCTGAACTATTAGCTAATGCCTCAAAAATCTTAATAAACGCCAAAATAGTCCAAAAAGTTAGCAGAATGCCACTATAACTTTCAACTTTACTACACTCTTGACTACATATAATATAAAGTAACGACTAATTGACTTTTTTAATTAGTCGTCGACTATTCTAATAGCTGATTAGTCGACTATTCGTGGCAGCCCTAATAAAAAGTAACAACTCACCGCAGCATCAACATTGGCCGGTGAATCACTGTTGGGGTCTGCCAACATGGAGATAACACTAATCATGATTGTCTCTACTGTGTGGATGGGAAGCCAGCGCTCCTCAGGCTTTTCATAACCAAACTTATCCTCTCCCGGCTCGTGCAAAATCGAGATGCAAACATCACCATTCTTTGCAACTGTAATGAACAACAACATGTGTTAGGATTTATTCACACAGAGAAACTGTAAAGGCATAATCAAACTCAATCTGCTAACTGAGAGTACCATTTGGATGCCAGATCTCAGTGATGAACTTCATCTTAGGTGGCCGTAGCGGGTAATCATAGGGAAAGGTTAAGTATGCTTTGAAAAACCCTCCTTCACTGTGAAGAAAAAAAAAAAGTCTAAACATTTTTTGCTTTTTCGTTTTAAGAAGTCTGTACTTTCAAACAAAGAATCATAAAGAAAGTGGGTCCTCCTTACAACAGAGTATCTTGAGGACCAATGATCACAACTTCCCACTTGTATATGTCGTCATCGTCTATCAATCCAGCTGAAAAGCCCTCCACTGGGTTTTTGTTGAGCTCTGAAAAAGGAAAAAGATTACTTTTTAAAAAAATAATATAGAAATAAAAGGTGTTCAGTTGTCACAATGTGTTAAAAAGAACCTGATCTGCTACAGAGGGAAGGTGTAAGAAGTTCTCAACCAAATTAAGCACATTTAAAAAGTAAAAATGGTAATATTAAGTTTTTTTTTTTTTAATTCATCTGAGGTATTTATCCCCCAAAACTGACAAATATGCTTAAAAGCCATCCTACTGAATAAAGACTTAACTCTGATAATATGTTGATCACCTGTAAGTGTTCCCAGTGGTCTTTTGATCATGACCTGTGTCATTTTCTAATTCAGGGGTCAGCAATCTTTAACAGTAAACGAACAATTTGGGCTCATTAGTCTTACTTTAGCCTTTAGGAAATTTGGATTTGCATTCATGACTTTCTGTTTTTAATAATAAATATGAGCAGTCTTGAACTGCTGAGTTTTGTTATTTTAGTTTGGGGTTGGACCTTGGTAATATTAGTTTATTTGTTTTCTTTAGGAAGTTTTGGTTTGGCAGCCATTATCAGGAGCTGCTGACTCTGACGGTGACATGGCTGGATCTGCAGTCTTCATGACTTATTTTATGTTTGTTTAAGGAGACACGTGTTAAACTACCCATCATCCATCTCTTTACACGCTGTCCTGCTAGCTAGTCGTCTACAGGTTGATGCATCAGAATGGAGCTGAGCAGGGAACTCATTTCACACAAGCTTTATCCAGCGGCATGTTTTCATCTGCTGATTCACAAAGATTTTAATTAAGAAAGAAGCTTAATATTCTGTATGTGTTCTTTCTCGTCAGAAAAACTATGATAGAGGACATGCTGAATAAACACAATTTTATCAGGGTGAATCTCTTTATATCAACGCTTCTTCAATTATCTAGGTCAGAACTGGCACAATTTGTACAAATAAAAACATGATTTTGTATCTACTTTATAGGCTTACAATATGATTGATTTCTCTTACGCCATATGAAAAAAAAAGTCCAGCCTCCCACACTTGCCATTTCATTCATTAATGAACAACTTTGTCAAGAAAAAAATAATGTCTTAATAAAAATAATCCCAGATGAAGTGATTCAACAGGTGATTCATCGATTAGCAAAGCAGCAATGAATCAGAACCGATTCACACAAATTGTACACGTGTTGTTACTCAATCTGCTGTATCTGTCATCAACTGGAACACAATGTTGGCTAAACGCTGCGATTTCGACACAACTTGAAATCCCCCGTATCCTCAGGCATGAAGGTTTCTGTGCTTGTGGCAAACTGCCATGCAAACATTGTTGCAACACGTCTGACTTGTTCAAACCGCCACTTTAGAAGTAGACTTTTATTATATTATTTTACAATTTTAAGAATAAACCAAGTTTTCAGGTTATGTAATATATTTATATCCTGCAGTATCTATATATATATATCTTAAATGCTGATTAGATGCTTCCTCTAAAGAGTTTATAAATCATCGTTTGAACTGCTGCAGTACAAACTGTACTTCATGTTCAGCAGATGCTCGTGCTTGCTATTAAAATGACACATCCCCGATTGTACTGGTGATGACTCTTAAAATGAGTCAATCTATAAACAGCACATGTTACTTTAGTGTGGGCTTCGACACTAGAATGCCCACGGAAACCGCTATCCTCCCAGCATCACAGACAAACTCGTTAGATATCATCTTACATAACTAAATAATGAGTTTCACGTTAATAAATACGTTTAATAAGAAAATGGCGTTTTGTGTGTTGCCCAAGGTTTTTCGATAATGGCGTGTATCACTAGTAAAGCTAAATTCAATAGGGCTGAGAGCCCCTGAATTCATTATTCCTTTGTTCTGTCCGCTAACTAACGCCGAAGTTGCTAGCTTGCTAGGACGGTCTGCGTTGCTAGTCTGCGCAGGTTTGAGAGTATTTTTTTTATCCCAGCGTTATGTCAAAACCACATTTACCCCCACAAAATAGGCCTCTAATTAAAGATAGTTTACTCCCGTGCTTAATCTGTTCACAAACACGCATGTTAGCCCGAATCTCACAGCGTAAACACAGCTTTCAACAAGCTAGCATTAGCAGCTACACGGCTAGCTGTTTTGCCAATAATATTTATCTCAAAGGATCCCATTACCTGCCAGTTGTTTTCGAAGAAGTAATGCTGATTGTTCGGTCATGGTACGCGTACGTAACTAAGAAAAAATAGTCTGTATAGACAATTCTCTTTTGGGAAATAGCTGGCACTCAGAGGAGGTCCTGCGCTGCTGCTGCCGCCGCTTGGCTCCGTGTTTTGACACAAGATTCAGGTGCTAGCTTTAAGTGTGCGCATGCGTGCTTCAAGCTGACCACGCTTTCGTGTGTTGTTAAAATGTCCATGTCTGCCAACAAATTAGTCTCACGAAGATGACTACCTTAACAACTACACGAAATATGTGGTTGTTTGGGAGGTTTTCACTTTCTTTATTTTGGGGGCTTTTTAAATGTTTATATTTCCATTGTTTGTTTACGTCTAAACGTTTGTGACTTGGCACACAAACATATTACATGGTTGAAATAAATATTGTTTTTTTTTTTTACCTAAACTCATCCAAACTAAACCTTTAATTTTGAAATATTAACGCGAAAGTCACATTTTTTGTTTAACACAAACATGCAGTGAAATACAGAAGATGCGTTCAAAACCATCGGAAATATCAATTTCCCATTAAAGACGCGTCTTAAGAACAAAGGAAAATTAAAGTGCTAAATGCTTAAATGTAGGTGTATGGTGATGAAAGTTTAATTTTAAAGATGTTTCTTAGTATAATAATGTTATAATTAGTTACATTGAGAGTTTTCTTAACCTATCGGTAACAAATCGTCCGTTGAAGCGAAAACGTACATACCAGCAAACGCAGCAGTATACGGAAGGAAGGCTGCTGAGCGCCATATTTAATACATCAGAAGCTAGTTATTTTTAGCTAAAAGTTCCAACTTCACACTGAAACCTGTAGAAGAGCTCACGTTTATTCGGGGAAAAATGAATGTAATCGATCATGTTCGGGATATGGCTTCGGCTGGCCTTCACTCCAATGTTCGCATTGTTAGCAGTTTGCTGCTGACGATGAGCAATAACAATCCGTAAGTATAGCACTAGTGGGACCCGTCTATTTCCCGGTTAATGAGCCTCTACGCAAGTGTTTTTTGTTGTTTCTGTCTGTTTTGGCGACAGTTACAAGAAAACAAATTAGAGTCGTATTCACGCAACTTCTCTGTAAATGCTCAACTTTCGTAGCTTTTTGCTACATACGTATATTGTGTTATGGGATGCTAGCAGTTAGCATTCATCTCCATGACATAGCCACATGCAGTTTGGTAAAAGTGTCATCGATGAACTAAAATGCATACATGTTACTGTCATTTAATGGGTATTTTGTTTTCTTTAATAGTTTTATATATTTATGTCCCCGAACTCCCCATAAAATAGAGTTCTTGTAATTATTTTTGAATCAAACGTGCTCGTTTTTGTTTCCAGTGAACTACTGTCACCAGCTCAGAAGTACCAGCTGCTGGTTTACCACGCCGATGCTATTTTTCATGATAAGGAATATCGTAATGCTGCCTGCAAGTACAGCATGGCGCTGCAGCAGAAGAAGGTGCTCAGCAAAACATCGAAAGTCCGCACTTCTGCAGGTGGAGCAGCATCCAACATGCAGGCACAGGTGAGTGCTTAGTGCACGTGACAACACCAGGTACATTTTAGCTTATGGTATTAATAGCCTGATGTAGTATTGGTATTATTTCCAACTTGTTTTATTTTGATAAAAATAGATTTTTATGGAGAGTAACGGACGTTACTTAAAGTTTTAAGTTGATTTAGTCTAGAATAATATTCCTATCCGTTTTTATTTATTGATATGTTACAAAGTTACATTTTATGCATAGAAATGAGTCAGCGTTTAAGCTAAATATGCATCATAAATTTATATAATTTAACCAAACGTTCAGTACTTTTTGGTCCAGTAAGGAGCTTTTTCATCTGTACTTTTTAAATGTACAGTCTTGCACAGATTTTTTTAAAACTCATTTTCCAAGAGTCTAAAATTTAGAGTCTTTGCCTTTCAGAGTCTGCCCTCAGAAATTGAAGTGAAATACAAGATAGCGGAATGCTACACCATTCTAAAACTGGACAAAGACGCCATCGCGGTGCTCGACGGGATTCCATCCAGACAAAGAACTCCAAAGGTAGACTGCTGCTTTCACATCCTGGCTTTCTGCTCCCTTTGAGGCTCATGTTCTTCCATTTTTAACCCTTAGAGTAGGTTTCTCTGTACTGCCTGTTGTTCAAAAACTTCTGATAATCTAGAGCAGGGGTCTGCAACGTGTGTCTCTTTTATCTCTCCATGGTGGCTCCTTAAGACTATGTGGCTCCTTCTAGGTTTTGATCAGTAGAAAATGAGCCAAATGGCTCTTTTACTGTTAAAGGTTGCTGACTCCTGAGCTACAGCAAGAATGTGTTAATTTATTAGGTTCAAAACTACGGTACACAATAAAAAATGCATTTATCAAAAAATAAGCTGCTATTTCTGTATTAAAGTGCACATAAAAAGAGGATCCCTGCATAATCATTTGTTTATTTCAGATCAACATGATGCTAGCTAACCTGTACAGGAAAGCTGGTCAGGAGCGTTCTGCTGTGACGAGCTACAAAGAGGTGCTCCGGCAGTGTCCCCTGGCTTTGGATGCTATCATTGGTGAGCACAGAGGTTGTGTCGTTAAGCGTGACATTTGTTCCCTGCGTCTGACCCATCTTCTGGGAGAGCCTTTGATCGACAACAGTTTGGTGTAGAACAGGGGTCATCAAACTACGGCCCGCGGGCCGGATCCGGCCCTCCTCCACATTTGACTCAGCCACCAAAACTCTATCAGAGTCGTGTGTGTGGGTGTGTGTATGTATCTATATGTGTGTGTATATATATCTCGTTTTATTTTATTGTTTTTAATGGCTCGATGTTATCTTGCGTTCATTTTTAACTTGTATCATTTTGACAAAATATATTTTTATGGAGAGTAAAATATTAAAATTTATTTAAGGTTTAAGTTGATTTATTCTGGAATAATATTCCTGCCTTTTTATTGTGCATTATTATGTTAAAAGTTAAGGTTTTTAAAATTGTCATTCTGTTAGATTTTTGGACTATTTTGGCATTTACTAAGATTTTTTTAGGCTATTTTGGAGAGTAGCTATTCTTTCAGCTACATGCTAGCTGTTTTAGCTAATTATGACTTTTTTTGTAGGCTGTTTTGGAGTTAGGCTAATATTTAGACGCTATTTGTTTTGGCTAATTTAGGCTTTTTCTGTTTTATTTTAATCTATTTTGAAATTTAGCTATTTTTCAGCTACATGCTAGCTGTTTTGGCTAACTTAAGGTTTTCTTTCTTTTGTTTTCTGGGCTGTTTTGGCATTTAGATAATATTTTAATGGCTATCAATTTCACCATCTTCAGCAGCCAAATTCAGTTTACAGCATTCACACTAATATTGCAGGTAATGCTGTATATCGAGTTTATAATTATGTTAAGAAGTTACGGTTTTAAAGTTTTAAAAATATATTTTTAGAGTGTTACCCTGTTCGGC
Organism: Oryzias melastigma; assembly: GCF_002922805.2. Taxonomy (NCBI): domain Eukaryota; kingdom Metazoa; phylum Chordata; class Actinopteri; order Beloniformes; family Adrianichthyidae; genus Oryzias; species Oryzias melastigma. Next base: position 30,704,716 of record NC_050520.1, on the reverse strand, counting down.
CCGCGACCTAAAGTGTGTTTTGGATTTTGTCCCCTTGTGTGATTGAGTTGTTCTAAGTGGTTTCATTAGTCTGTTTCATAAAGGTGCTCACTACTGCATCCTAGTGGCTCGTATTTATCAGAGTTTTTACTTTGTTTATTTACATTTCCCACTAACGCCTCACAAAAAACAAATCGGTTTGATATACTTTTTCTCCCTGTACCAAAATTACAACTTCATTGATTGTTCATTTTTTTCCAGGCCTCCTCTCTCTGTCAGTCAAAGGAGCAGAAGTGGCGTCCATGACGATGGATGTCATTCAGACCATCCCAAACCTAGACTGGCTCTCTGTTTGGATCAAAGCATACGCTTTCATACATGCAGGGGATAATCAAAGAGCCATCAACACTATTTGGTACTTGTGCTTTTTATTCATTTAATTGTGTCGTTTTTTTGTGCATCCTTGTTGCATTTCCTCAAAGAATCATTCCCTAAAATCCTCGTTTCAGCTCTTTGGAGAAGAAATCTCTTTTGCGGGATAACGTGGACCTCTTAGTGAGCCTGGCAGACGTGTATTTCAGGGCGGGGGACACCAAAAATGCCATTCTTAAATTTGAACAGGCCCAGATGCTCGATCCTTACCTCATCAAAGGTGAGTCGTGCGATGGAATCTGTCGTAGACATTTAGAGGAGTCTCGTTTTTACCGATAATTATGTTTCAGAAGCATAAAACCTGACGTTTGTTTCCTCTTTTGCACTTGAAGGTATGGATGTTTATGGTTACCTGATGGCTCGAGAAGGACACTTAGAAGATGTTGAAGTGCTCGGTGGGCGTTTATTCAATATATCTGACCAGCATGCAGAGCCGTGGGTCATCTCGGGGTCAGTCTTGAATTGATCAGATCATGAAGGATTAAAGATCAGTTTCTAGCTTTTCTTACTTAAATCTCATTCGTCTTCTCTGTTTTCCTCCAGTTGTCACAGTTTTTATAGCAAGCGTTATTCAAGAGCGCTCTATCTGGGGGCCAAGGCCATCCAGCTGAACAGCAACAGCGTGCAGGCGCTCCTCCTGAAGGGGGCGGCGCTCAGGAACATGGGCCGAGTCCAGGAAGCCATCATCCATTTTAGAGAAGCCATGCGTTTGGCGCCCTGCCGACTCGACTGTTACGAAGGTTTGCTTGTGTTTTAAGTGTTGCTCTCAGGAGGAAGCTGGTAGAAGACTTCCAGCCTTCATGATTAACTCCAGGTTTTATGTCCCAGGTCTGATCGACTGTTACCTGGCCTCCAACGGCATTCGAGAGGCGATGGGGATGGCCAACAACATCTATAAGACTCTGGGGGCCAACGCTCAGACTCTGACCATCCTGGCCACGGTGTGCCTGGAGGATCCAGTGACTCAGGAGAAAGCCAAAACTCTGCTGGACAAAGCCCTGGCCCAGAGGCCCGACTACACCAAAGCTGTGATCAAAAAGGCAGAATTGCTCAGTACGTAGTCGAAAGACACACTAAGACTAAGGTCACATATCCCAAAATGCCACAGACCTAAATGCAAGTTTTTCAGCAAATTCGGTCGCGCAGCAGAATTTGTAATCAGGAGGCAGCAGTCGCATTTTTGAGCACCTTGCAGAGATGAGAATATGTTTTCCATCAAATTTATAATGACAGGTGACCTTTGACCCTATACCAGGGATGTCAAACTCAATGACACAAGGGGCCAAAATCCAAAACATATCTTAGGCCGCGGGCTGAACAGGATAAACATTTATTGAACACTCTAAAACGACAGTTTTAAAACTGTAACTTTTTAACATAATTATGAACTAGATATATATAGTATCACCTGTGATCCACACCAGAGCAGTGCGTCACACAGGTATCAGCAGGAGGAGAATCTTCTTCTTTTGTATTCTTACCGTTCAGTAGCGCTCCTCCACCTCCTACAACAGGGAGAACCTCGGAGCAAAAAGCAGTGAGAATCCCATAAATCTTGCTCCAGGGTTTTTGTTTTCTCAGCTCTGTTCCTTTAATGTCTGTCTGGAAGTCACATTAATCCAACCGAGCACAAACCACAGTTGTTCATTCCCCTTTTCATGATCATGTTTGGCACTTTCCTGCTTTGAAGTGGACGCTACCCACTCGCCACTCCCGAAACCGGGTCCCTGATTGGTCATTGTGCTGCAATTATGCGTAAGAATGTTGAACCGGGTTGAACATTCAGTGCGTGCTCAGAGGCTGGGGGGGGGGGTTGCTCTGAGCAGGCGCGGGTGTGGAGCGGTCCGTCACATGTTATGTATAAGTGTTTATTTGTTTTGAATCCTTTATGTTACTGGGAAAACAGACAGTTTGATGTAAGGGGCAAAAAGAAAACAACTCTAATTTATTGTGTTGAAAAAGAACTAAATCAAAACTTGAAAACTGTGAATGGAATCGTGGTTTGACCGAATCGTTCATCCCTACCAACGACACACTCAGGCCTGACTTATCGTCTCTCTTGTTGGTGAAGGCCGAGAACAGAAGCATGAAGAGGGGATCGCTCTCCTACGGAACGCCCTCGCCAATCAAAGTGACTGTGTGTTGCACAGAATGCTGGGAGATTTCCTGGTGGCTGTAAATGATTACCAAGAAGCCATGGATCAGTACAGCATAGCGTTAAGGTACTCAGATGATTGAACTTTTTGTGAATTTTTAAAGATTTTATAAAAATTTAATGTTTTTTTTTTTTTCTTAGCCTGGATCCAAATGATCAGAAATCGCTGGAGGGCATGCAGAAGATGGAGAAGGAGGAGAGCCCCGCAGACGCCACGGTGGAGCTGGACGGCGACGACATGGAGGGGAGCGGAGAGGACGGAGATCTGGAGGGCAGCGACAGCGAGGCCGCTCAGTGGGCCGATCAGGAGCAGTGGTTTGGGATGCAGTGACCCGACGCCACAGGGCGCTGCGCCGCCTCTCACCACACTCCACGCCTTCGGCCTTTGCGCTCCTCTGAGAGCCAAGCGGCCCCAGAGGGCTGCGCTGCTCTTTGCTTCCCGCTCGATCCGAGGAGAACGCAGAGAGACGGCGACGGAACCGCAGACCCGACCTGGAGCCCATTATTCCTCCCTCCAGTAATTCACTTTTTTAACTTTCATTCACATCAGTCTTGTGGGAAATGAATACACAACTCCAAAGAGGTGACACTGTACAAATTGTGCTCACATTGTCTTCAGTTTATTCACAGCTTTACCAACAATGATGCTCCACTGAACTGCTCCATGCATCATCCAGTAACGTCTGTCTGTTTGTTCATAGATGCTGTACAGAAACAAACCCATGATCCATTCTTAACATCAGTTTTACTTAACAATTTTGCCTCAAATGTTTATATTGTTTTTGTACATAATAAAAAAACCTGTTGTTTAAAACATGTTTTTTGTTCATTTTTGACCTTAGAGCTGCACCTCAGTTAGTCACTCTATTGACCGCTCATGTAATTGGAGAAAAAAACAAAATGAGTGTCCACTCTGAAGAAGTGGAAATTTGTTCTTAAGATTTTAAAATGTCAGATCTTTGCTTTGTAAACACAAAAACAGATCTGCAACCTTAATGCTAAAAGAACCTTTTGGTTCAGTTTCTTACTGAGGAAAATCCAGCAAGTTCCTGTTTACTGTTTAGAAAAATACACCTTTTCTATGATTTTGTGACCATTAAGCCGTTCATTTATAAAGTTTAATTTTTACATTTTTTTTTACAGTAGCACATAATTGTTTGTTTCAAAATAAAGCACATTTTGCGTCAAATAAGATCCTTCTGGTGCAGCAGGTTAATTAAAAATGCTTAAAAAACAACTCAAAGTGACAGCACTGGAGTAGAATCTAAATGTTAAAAAATTCAAAGTATTCAGTCAGCCACCAATTGGGAGATGGGAGAGGCCTGTAATTGTATTTTTTTTAAATCATAGACATACCTCAACTATGAGAAACAAAATGAGATCTTTAATCAAATTATGGTGGAAAATAATGACTTGTTCACCAACAAACAATCAAGATTTGTGTCTTTCACAGACCTGTAACTTCCTCTGTTAGAGGATCCTCTGACCTCCACTCGCTGTTTGAACTGGTTTTCTACATGAAAGACACCTGTCCACAACCTCAAACACTCACTAAAACTCCACCAAAGAGCTGTCTAAGGACACCAGAAACACATCTGTTGAAGACCGACTCTGCAATAGGTGAGCAGCTTGATGTGAAGAAACCAAGATCTGTCTTCCATTAGGAAATGGAAGACCTGTGGGGTCAAAGCGTTTGCTAAAAAAGGTATATAACAAAATATCAAAATAAACTTTCTTTATTGAACAAATACTTATTTTCCACCATCATTTATTAATATATTCTTTAATAATGACACTACTTGATTTTCTGGAATTTTTAAAATTATTTTGTCTATTAATAATTTAGGTATATTTAAGATGGAAATTCCAGGCCTCTCTCATCTTTTTATGTGTACAATTGGGGGTTGACTGAATACTTTTTGCCCCACTGTACATACGAATGTAATTATATACATTAAGAACTTTGCCTCTGAACAGAAACTAGACCAGGAGTGTTAAACTCAATCAGACGGGGCCAAAATCCAAAACACACCTTAGATCAGAACAGGATAAACATTTATTCAACACTCTAAAACTACATTTTTCAAACTTTAAAAACTGAACTTTTTAACATATTATGAACTAGATATATAGCATTAGCTGCAATAAAGCTAGTGTGAATTTTGTAAGCTGAATTTGGCCGCTGAAGATACTGAAATTGAGAGCTTAAAACACTGAAGTTAATAGCTGAAAATGCCAAGGCTGATAGTTGAAATCATTGAAGATGATAACTGAAAATGTTGAAGCTGATAGCTGAAAACGCTGAAGCTAATAGCTGAAATCACTGAAGCTAATAGCTGAAAACGCTGAGGCTAACAGCTGAAAATGCTGAAGCTAATAGCTGAAAACACTGAAGCTAATAGCTAAAAACGTTGATAGCCATCAAAAATATTTGCTAAATTCCAGAATAGCCAAAAAAAAAAACTAAGGTTAGTGAAAAACAGCTAGTATGTATCTGAAAAAAATAGCTAAACTTCAAAATAGCCTAAAAAACTGAAAAAAGCCTAAATTAGTAAAATGGCTAGCATGTGGTTGAAATATTAGCTAAGCTCCAAAACAGCCTAAAACAAAGAAGCAAAAACAAAAAAAAAATATTAAATTAGCTAAAACAGCTAGCATGTAGCTGATATATTAACAAAATTCCAAAATAGCCTAGAAAATCCTAGCAAATGCCAAACTAGTCCAAAAAGCTAGCAGAGGCAGGAATATTATTCCAGAATAAATCAACTTAAACCTTAAATAACTTTCAATATTTTACTGTTTATATAAATATATTTTGTCAAAATTAGAAATAAGTACAAGATAACATCGGGCCGTTATAGTAACAATAAAATGAAGTATCTTTGGGGCCAGATCCGACCCCTGGACCTTGACTTTGACACATGTAAACTAGACACTGCTGTGCAGTCAAATGATTACCCATAAGATTATTCTTTTAATAAACCATTCTGACAGTAGAACTTACCTTCAAATTTCTTACAGGGAAAAAAATCTAAACACAAAACAAACTAACCAATGATTGGCTTTGAAGCAAAAGAGCCAGAATGGAGGAATAAACAGAAAGAGCCTCAGGTTGCAGAGCGAAGCACAAAAAGACAAGAACAAAAGAGTAGAGTCCTCATGTATGACAGTTTTATTTACCTGAAACAGTTCATGTGATACGTTGTACAATCGTTTAAAAATACAGTACAGCAGTTTGGCCAAAAAAACAAAAACGGTGGTTTGACATCCAACCGGTTTGATAGCAAAAACAATCATAAATGCACGTCCGTCTCTCCAGATATGGCAAAATCTTCTCTAAACACATCGCACATCTCAGTGCAGAGCAAAGAAAAGTTTGGTTTTTGAAAGATCTCAAAGTACATCCTTAGGAAAAGTGATTTGTTTTGAACCTATTAGCATTTGACGAATGTCTAGTCTACGCATTTATTAACACTACACCCGGCGTTTTTTCAGTTTTAGAGAAGTCTGGTAAACAGATGGTTAACTGAGCAGACATGCGGCGTGGAATAGCAAACACGTTCTAAGATCTTAGCCTACAAAGACGGCATGGGGACAGTTTCATCTACGGCTCTTCATGCAGGAGGCAGGAAGGACTGATGAGTCGGGACCGCCTGGCTTCCATCGGACATTCATTTGTGGCCGTTCTACAGAGATTTATGGACCTATTGAACCTCTTGTAGCATGCAGCTCATGTAAAAATGTGCTGCCCAAAACACACATGCACACCAACGAAAAAAAAACAAACCCAAAGAATTTGCAAGCAGTTTTAGCAGACAGTCGGGCTTACTTGGCCTTCGCTGCAAAGGAGAAAGAGATAGGAGGAAAGGTGTCAAAGATCTGAGCAGCAAATAACTTAAAATCCTA
>NC_050520.1:30637147-30698212 GCF_002922805.2 Oryzias melastigma | reverse complement strand
ATGAAGCAGCACTTTAAAACAAGAAAAAACCTAAACAAGTATCCTTGAAATATCCGGGCACTTAAACATCATCATCTCAGTAGAGGTCACACAGTCCGTCCACAATCAAAAACAACCATTTATACTTTAAGTACTGGTACACAGCACCACAACTCTCTCGTACCACAATCGTCTCTCTACATAAATACAAACGGCTGCGTAAGCGCGTGAAGTTGCGACATGCAGCTCAAAGACAACAGTAGAAATGTGGAAGGCATAGCCGAGCAGTTAGCTACAAAACTACAAAATAAAACCTCCCAGCAGCACTCACAGGTCTGGAGCGGTTGAAGCGGGCATGCGGAAGGCCACGACATGAGTAAACAGTGTTGATGTATGCAACATTTGGACAGATCAAGTATACACTCTACCTTCTGTGCTATGTACAAATATACAAGCTCTTCATGATCAGCGGCTTCAGCCGGCTTCAGAGTCCTGTTGAAGCGCTCACGTTGTGCTCGGTTGATAAGACTAACAGCTTCTCGGTGCATTTTTTTTTTTTTTACATATTCAAGTACAGTATGTGCACATTTTACATACATTACAAGGATTAGGATGGAAATCAAAGGGTGCGCCTGTAAGGTGAGGACAATGCTTTTGTGCATTCATTTCATGTGTGGAAATTAGGGCTGCCACGATTAGTCGACTAATTGACGACTAATCAACCATTAAAATAGTCGACGACTAATTCAATAGTTGATTAGTCCTTAATTTATATTATATGGAGTCGGAGTGTAGTAAAGTTGAATAAAGTTGTGAGTATTCAGCACCAAAAATTTACTTTTTTAATTATTTGAGTCAGTGACACCAAAACTTTATCCTTAGTAAAAAAATAGTTCCTTGTTTCAGATTCCGACCTCATTAGAGAGATCGGGAATATACTTCCCATCAAACTCATTTTGACAGGTGACCTTTGACCCTATATACCCTTTATATGTCAAATTGATATTAAATTGTTACATCATCTTGAGGGGCGGGGCACCTGTCAAAACGAGTTTAATGGATGGTGTATAGCACATGTGTCAAAGTCACGGCCCGGGGGCCGGATCCGGCCCTCCAGATCATTTGCTTTTATTTTATTGTTATTAATGGCCTGATGTTATCTTGTGCTCATTTCTAACTAGTATATTTTGACAAAATATATTTTTATAGAGAGTAAAATATGTAAGGGATAATACCCGATGAAGTGTGTGTTATGAGAAATTAACGCACGACGCGGAGGCCTAAACCGTCCAACGCGAAGCCTCCGCTTATGTTAAAAAGATATGGTTTTAAACTTTTAAACATTTAGTTTTAGAGTGTTCAATAAATGTTTATCCTGTTCAACCTACGACCTAAGGTGTATTTTGGATTTTGACCCCTTGTGTGATTGAGTTTAACACCCTTGATGTAGGGTCAAAGGTCACCTGTCAAAATGAGTTTGATGGAAAGTATTTTCCTTAATTCTCTCATTACATTTAATCTTGTTTTAATCCCAGAAACTAATGAAGGGCGGAAGCTGCATGATTTATTAAAAGTTTAATAAACTATCATTTTAACTGTCTTTATTTTTAGTTAGTTTAAAGCTAATGATGGTTAAGATGTGTGCTTTAAATCTAGTTTGCACATGATCCGATTAGTCGACTAATCGGAAAAAAAAATCGGTGATTAGTGGACTATTAAAATAATAATTTGTGGCAGCCCTAGTGGAAATGAATCCGGATAGACTGGAGCTTACCTCAACACTTCTACAGAGGATCGAGTGTGATGACAATAACAGCATTGAGGTAGCTGCGTTCTGCCTAAAGCAGAAGGTAACCATCAGTGAAGAAGAAGAAGAACTTTAAGATTTGAGTCAGGGAAGAAGAATTCAAGTCTTAGCTCACCAATTTGTTCTGTTATATATTCCCCCAGAGCCCTCCCCAAAAATTACAAAATATTATTATCATAAAATAGTTTCAATTCTCTGTACAGCTCAGCATAAAGCTCCAACACAATGGGTGTCTCTAACCAATGAGGAGGGATGGGGGGTGAAACGATAAAAAACTAATATCTGTAAAAGTAATTATAAAATGAACTAATGCCCCTCCCTGACCTGAGCCAACAATAGCAGTGAATGTGTACTTAATACCACAGACGGGACGGGGAGCGGGTTATTCCACGTTATCGTAACTGTGTTAGATGTGTGTTAATGTCCACTTCACACTGGTGCGCGGGAGGGTCTGTGGGGCGGAGTCAGTCAGGGCCACAACATGGCGGACACGTTAGTGTCGGTGCTGTAAATCCACAGGACCACGGGCAGGGCCACGGCCACAAACGGCCAGGAGATGCCGTCCACGCATGCAAACGGCGGGCAGCCTTTGCTGGTCGGCTTCTCCAGGTGTTTACCAAATTCCAAGTAGTTCCTGGCCACAAACTTTAGCAGCTCGTCCAGCAGGATGACGGGGAGGGAGATCTTCAGCACCATCATCCACTGGGTCGTATCAAGAGGGGTGATCTGGAAGATGACCTGGGCGAGAAAAGTATTGAGTCAGCTCATTTTTTTACTTTAAAAAAGCATATAATTGGGTGCCTGAAATCACTACCTAATTAACAATTTAACACCAGAGCTCCAGTGATTATGTTCTTTGGTTTACTGTAACTTTTTAACCATTAACATGATAATTCCAGTACATTCTGAAGAATCTACTGGAACAGAAAAGTTGCATTACCTACAATAATGCTAGAGTGAATGCTTTTTGCTGAAGAGAAATTGCAGCAAGTGCAAAAAGAATTTCTTAAAAAATTGCAAAAATTCAATTTATGAACTCAGAATTAGCCCAAAACCTCAATAGATGCCAAATTAGCCAAAAAATTCAGCATTTTGCTAAAATGTTTACTTCCAAAAAGGCCTTAAAATCTTTGATAGGTGCCAAATTAGCCCCCTAAAAAGCTAGCACGTTGCTAAAATACTAATGTTAACTCATAATTAGCTTAAAAATCCTCAGTATATGCAGTACAGACTAAAGGTTATATTCTAAGTTGGCTCATACATTTCTGTTCTTATTTAAAAAAAATCACCCAAATCTCAGTTAAAACTCCACCTGCAGCTTGTGAGAAAGTCACTGTTAACTCACAGGTAGAGGCTCCACGTAAAGGATGAGGAAGTGGAGGGACATGGAGAGGCAGATGGCCCCCAGCAGCCAAATGTTCTCCCAGGGAGGCATCCGCAGCAGGGACTGGTTCTCTGAGAGGCTAGAAGAAATGTCTGGTGAGTTACTGACTCCTGACTAAAGGCTCAGTAGCTCTAAAACAGGGGTCCCCAAATTATGGCCCAGGGGCCGAATCGGCCCTCCTCCATATTTGGCCTGCCCCCCCCAAAATGCTTTGGCTAATTAAAGCTTTTTTTAAATTTTTTTGTCTAATTTGGAGTTTAGCTAATATATTAGCTTTATGCTAGCTATTTTGGCTAAATTAGACATTTTCCCAGTTTTTTTAAGGTTAATTTGGCATTTAGCTAATATTTCAGCTACATGATAGCTGTTTTGGCTAATTAAAGCTTTTTTTCAGTTTTTTAGTATAATTTGAAGTTTAGCTAATAGTTTAGCTTTATGCTAGCTGTTTTGGCTAATTTAGTTTTTCCCAGTTTTTTAGGCTGACTCGGAGTTTAGTTAATATATTAGCTTTATGCTAGCTGTTTTGACTAAATTAGACATTTTCCCAGTTTTTTTTTTGGTTAATTTGGCATTTAGCTAGTATTTAAAGCTACACGCTAGCGGTTTTTTTTTAGTTATTAAAGCTTTTTTCCGTTTTTTTTTCTAATTTGGAGTTTAGCTAATATTTTAGCTTTATGCTAGCTGTTTTGGCTAATTTGGGTGTTTTTCAGTTTTTATGCCATTTAAAAGTTTAGCTAATATTTCAGCTACATCCTAGCTTTTTTGGCTAATTCTGAATTTATTTTAATTTTTTCCGCTAATTTTGCACTTCGCTAATATTTCAGCTAGCTATCAGATTCAGCGTTTTCAGCTATCAGCTGCACTGTTTTTAGCTATCAATGTAAGCATCTTCGGCCAAATAATCTATCGCAGGTAATGCTATATATCTAGTTTTTAAAATGTGAAGATCACAGAAATGAATTATTTAAAATTTGGCTACGTGTGGCTTTTTGGAAAACCCTGAATGTTTATGTTTAGGCTGTGATTGTTACATTTTTTGTGTTACCCTACAAACTGACCCCAGCCCCCCATCAGAGGAGAAAGCAGTTATGTGACCCTCACAGGATGAAGTTTTGGGACCCCTGCTCTAAAACACACATTCACCTGTTCAGAGCGTTGCACATCTCAATAGTGACCAGCACCGACAGGGCCATGGTCATGGGGTAGGGCGACTCAAAGACTTGGCAGTCCAGGCCTTCAAACTCCGGGTTTTCTGCGCTGCATTGGAGGTAGTGACTCTGTGAGAGAAAAGTTAACAGAGTGAGGTTGAAGAAGGAGCTGTGGGATGCTCTGTCACATGTACTGACATACCAGCTGGTACAGGGTGAGCTGTGGCCCGTCCTCAGACACTATAAACCACCAGGCAGCCGCTCCCACGGTGGCAGCACCCACATAACCTGGAAGGATCAACATCATAAACCAGTGTTCTAAATCTCCTCACACTTCCTCCCTGGTTCCTCAGCTCACCTCCTATGGCCAGATATCTGAAGAAGAGCCATCCAGAGATCAGAGGCTCCTTGGCGTTGCGTGGGGGCTTCTCCATGATATCCAGGTCAGGCGGGTTGAACCCGAGGGCGGTGGCGGGGAGGCCGTCGGTCACCAGGTTGACCCAGAGAAGCTGGACTGGGATCAGAGCCTCGGGGAAGCCCAGAGCCGCAGTCAGGAAGATGCTGTCAGTATAAGGTCTGTTAGAAACTCTCTGACACCCTGATGCAACTTTTATCATAGAAATTCTAATAGTGTGAATGCTTAGTAAGCAGTTGGGATTCTCCTGCTCCTTTCTGTAGGCTTTTCGGCTAAAATCTCAATCACACTTTCAGTGATTTCAGCAATCTTGGTATCAAAACGTTCAGCTTGTTCACGACATTACTGCTTTTATTTTTGGTATTGATAAACTTTATAGTTTTTGAAATATTGAGTAAAATATGCCCCAAAGGAAATTAATTAAAAAGTCTTCAAGTGTCAAAATTTTAAGTAGATTAGCAACAAGTCTTTAAATATATTCATGGAGCATGTTTTCCTCTTTTATAGTAAATAAAAAAATAATAGGAGTTTACCGAATATTTTAGCAACATGCTATCTTTTTTGGCTAATTTGTTATCTACTGTTTTTTATGAGCTAATTTGGAGTTTAGCTAAAATTTTAGCACTATGCTAATGTTTTTGGCTAATTTAGTTTACCGATAATTTTTAGGCTTTCTTTGGAGTTTAGCTTGTATTTAAGTAACGAGCTAGCTCTTTGGGCTACTTTGGCATCTACTGAGGTTTTTTTGGGGCTAATTTGAAGTTTTGCTCATATTTAAGCAACACACTAAATATTTTTTGCAAAGTTAGCATGTATTAGTGATTTTTAAGCAATTTTACTACATACTTTTCATAAATTTAGGTCATCTTCAGCACTCTTTTGTAGTTCTTAAACAAAAATTTCCAGTCTTTTATCAAATTTAACATTTTGAAAATAGTTTTTGCATTTTCAGTAAATCCTTTCAGCAATTAAAGTAAATGCATCACCATTTTCAGTAAAAAGCTTCAGCATCTTCAGCGACTACTCCCAACAAAAAGCATTCACAGCAGCATTATCACAGGTAGACTAATGAAACTTTTCTAGTTATTGTTATTCCTTATTTATTCTTCCGTACATTTTTTGATTTGTAAAAACTCAATCACACTTTTAACAATTTCTGCACTTTTGGTACCAAAACGTTCAGCTCATTCAGGACATTCATCCTTTTGGTATTCGTACATTTGAGTAAGTTATGCAATTTTTCCGCCCCATTGAAAATGAATTGGAATTTCTTAAAATCTCTGCAATTTCTGCAATCAAAACATTCAGCATGTTCAGGACATTCATGCTTGTACACTTACTTACGCATTTATTTAAATTTTACGCCAATTTTGCAATTTTTTTCACATAATTGTTCAAATATTTGTGCACTTTCTGCAAAGAATGCAAGGTCGCTCTCAAAATGTTTAACACCTTCAGGACATTCATGCTTGTACTTTTGGTATTTTAATTTTTTTGCGATCTTTTTCAAGAAATTCTTCCAATTCTTTATGTACTTTGAAACCTATGCAATATTGGTATCAAGATGTTCAGAAGAGTCCTGCAACACTATTCAAAAATGACACAAATTTTTATTTTTTTGCAATTTTCCTGATTTTTCAAATTCTTGTGCACTATCTTAAAATTAAAAGTTTGGCATCAAAACGTTCAGCCCGCTCAGGACGTTATACAGGAATTAAAGTTCATTGTTTTAGCATCTTCAGTGACCACAGTCCTTAAAAAGCATTATCACAGGTAATGCAACTTTTCTAGTATTTTATCAAATTTTTTCTGAGAGTACAGTAACATGACTGCACTTGCAGTCACCAGGAATTCCATCAGCTGCAGAGGACACTCACCAGACGACCTCCCCCACGTTGGAGGAGATAAGGTATCGGATGAACTGCTTCATGTTGTTGTAAATGGCTCTGCCTTCTTCCACAGCAGCCACGATGGAGGAGAAGTTGTCATCCGCAAGAACCATTTCTGAGGCGGACTTGGCCACGGCGGTGCCCGAGCCCATGGCGATACCGATCTCTGCCTTCTTCAGAGCCGGCGCGTCATTCACGCCGTCTCCTGTCTGCAGACAAGCAGCTCATTTAAACACATGCTTTAATGAGCAAACAGTGCACAAAATTATTCACATTTATTCAAGGAGTCTTTAAAACCTATTTGAAACATTAGTGCTTCGCATTTGAGGACTGAACATGTCAGAAAGCCTGCAGTCACTCCGTACCATGGCGGTGATCTCATCAAATCCCTGCAGGAACTCGACAATCTTGGACTTGTGTGAGGGCTCAACGCGGGCGAAGCAGCGCGCCCGGGTCACGGCCTCCCGCTGGGCGTACGGTGACAGCTCGTCAAACTCGCGGCCAGTGTAAGCCATGTGCTCCACATCATCGTCCTCTGTCAGGATGCCGATGCGGCGGCAGATCGCCACAGCTGTGCCCTTGTTGTCCCCTGTGATCATGATGACGCGGATGCCAGCCTGGCGGCACAGCTTGATGGAGGCAGCCACCTCCTGCCTGGGGGGGTCCAGCATGCCAACACAGCCGACAAAGGTGAGGTCAGACTGCAAGAAAAGACGCGGGTGAACGTCAGTGAATGGAAAAGTACAGGAAAAGCTAAGCAAATGATGGACGCTCACCTCATACTCTGAGAACCTGGCGGTGTCGGACAGAACCATGTCCTCCAGTTTGGGTGGGCTGTCTCTTGTGGCCAGAGCCAAGCACCTTAGGGTGTCCCGTCCAGTGCCATACTCACGGATGACAGACAGGATTTTGTCTTTGATGCCTTGGGTGAGGGGAATTTTGTTGTTGCCAACCCGGACATAGGTGCACCTGTCAATGACTCCCTCTGGGGCCCCCTGTGATGCAGATCCAACATTTATATGACATGATAGGAAACCACACATTCCCAGGAGTGTCAAATTATCACATAAATCGCAATAAATTAATTACAGACAAATTAGCGGGTTATTCTAATCTACGATTCTATTATGTATGAGAGAATTCCTGACAAGGTGTCAGCTATTATACATTAAAGGATGAAGTAAAGGCTGGATCGCGTCACATATTTTCTTGCGTGAAGTTCTCTAATTTCTGATACTGAACACCTTAAAGGTCACTTACAAAAAAATAATAATGCAAGATTAGTAATTACGATTATGATCTTGTTTTTTTTTTTTTTTTCCTAAATCATTTTCACAAAAAACAGACTGTGATGAATAATGTGACGCGTTGTCAAGGTAACCGCTACAGATCACCTCGCTCTGCTGCAGGAGGAAATTGGTTCACATACTAAACCTCATGATAAGTTAAACAAAACATTATTTCAGAGGGACGGTTCACTTCTCCCCACTTGTTTTGTCCAGAAACAACAAAAAATAAAGTCTAAACTGTCCAAGTACTCTGGTTTTACATCATCATGTCTCATTTCCTCCTTCTGGTTCTGCGTCTCTTACCACGTCTAGTTCCACGTCCAATACTACATCTGGTTCCAAGTCCTATACTACGTCTGGTTCTGCGTCTCTTGCCACGTCTGGTTCTACGTCCTATACTACGTCTGGTTTTACGTCCTATACCACGTCTAGTTCCACGTCCAATACTACGTCTGGTTCTGCGTCTCTTACCACGTCTGGTTCCAAGTTCCATACCACGTCTGGTTCCACGTCCTATACTACATCTGGTTCCACGTCCTATACCACGTCTAGTTCCACGTCCTATACCACGTCTGGTTCTACGTCCTATACTACGTCTGGTTCTGCGTCTCTTACCACATTTGGTTCTATGTCCTATACCACGTCTGGTTCCACGTCCTATACCACGTCTGGTTCTATGTCCTATACCACGTCTAATCCACCTCCTATACCACATCTGGTTCTGCGTCATGTACCATGTCAGGTTCTGTGTCCCGTACAACGTCTGGTTCCACGTCTTTTACCACGTCTGGTTCTGTGTCCCGTACAACGTCTGGTTTCCCGTCTCTTACCACATCTTATTCTGTGTCCCATACGATGTCTGGTTCTGTGTCCTGTATGACGTCTGGCTTTGCCTCTCTAACTAAGTCTGGTTCTGTGTCCCGTACGACCTGGTTCCACATCATATTCTACGTCTGGTTCCGCGTATTGTACTACTTCTGGTTCCTCTTCCCGTATTGCGTCCCGTACCACGTCTGGTACCGTGTTTTGTCCGTGTCTCGTACCGCATCTGGTACTGCGTCCCATAGCGCGTCCCGTACTGCGTCCTGTACCGAGTCCTGTATCTCGTCCCGTTCCTCATCTCGTACCATGTCTGGTTCTGCGTCCAGTACTACTTCTGGTTTTTCATCTTGTATTGCGCCCCGCACCACGTCTGGTACCGTGTTCAGTCCGTGTCTCGTACTGCATCTGGTACTGCGTCCCGTACCACGTTCCGTACCACATCCCGTACCACGTTCCGTACCATGTCCCATTCCTCGTCTCGTACCACATCTGGTACCACCTCTCTAGTACAGCTTCCCGAGGGCTGGAGACCCGTGATTTAACGGGAATAGCCATCACATCAAAAAACAACAAGTCAGGGACACTCAAAACGTCAAAAGTGGCGAGGACAGGGCGGGAACCATACATTCATCTATGATGAGTTGGGATTGAGAATGTGTCGTTTCTACTGTCTAGCTGTTGAGATTAACTGTGGAATAAGGTATGCCAACATTTATTTTGGTATTAATGAAATCTTTGTGGTTGATATTTTTTGTATTGCTCAGAAAGGTGCTCCTACTGTTTTTTTATGTGTTTAATTAGAGTAATCTGGTCCTGATTTTATGTTTGTTTCTTTTTCTTAATTGTTTGAGATTAAAAAAACCCATTGGTGGTATAAAGTAAATGTTGGAAGTCTGTTATAGTAAAAACTCCATAAAGCCACTTTTTTCACTGCAATAATTAGGTTTGATTTAAAATAGATTAATTAAGTACAGGTCATAGTTAATTAATCGGTCAAAAGAATTAATTGTGTGACAGCTCTAGAAAATACCTTGATGAACATCTTGCCCATAGAAGAGCGGGACTTGTTTGGGGTGCAGTAGACCGACATGGACTTCCTGTCTCTGGAGAACTCCAGGGTGCACTCCTTCTTCATCAGCTGCTTGATCACCTGATTGGGTGAAAGCGCAGTCGGACAGAAAAGCTGCTGAGTGGGAGCGGTGGGGAATGTGCACAGTGTGCAGGGAGGAGGGAGCCGTCACTCACTGAGTTACAAGCGTTGGCTCTGTCAATCTTGGACAGACTGTGGACCTCAGTGTCAAAGACGTTCATTTTCTCCACCAGACACGTCAGCGCCGTCTCTGTGGCCTCGCCAACCTTTTCGTACACGCCCTTCACCTGAAACACCGGGAACATTCTCGGTCTGCACCAACCTTTATTGTTCAGCAAAACGTTACAAATTCACAGGCAAGAAAAAGCGCTGTGTAGTTTGGACCCAGATGGAGGTGAAGTCAGTGAATCTGGAAATCTTTCATGCATTCATGGTGTAACTGGAGTACAAAGCAGGCGTAGTGCACACCTCATTGAAGTCCAGCGAGGAGTCATTACAGAGCGCACAGATGGTCGCCAGTTCCACCAGAGCATCAAAGTGGGAGCTTTTCACCGGCTTACCGTCCTGGTACCTGAGTAAAAGGAAGAGCTTTTCAACCAATGATTGAGAAATGTAAAAAGCTATCATCTCTTTTCCCTGAATGTGACAGAGAGGCTGCTGGGACACTCACACGTCTCCTTCAGGAGCATAAGTGGAACCGGTGATGGTGAACTCTGACAGGGAGCAGCTGTCTCCTTCAGCTTTATTGACAACAAACATCTAGACAAAAAAAGCACATAAGATTAAGGTCAGTGTGATGTTTTTGTTCTTTTTCCTGTTGAGTCAGACAGCTGGATTTTTTTTTGCTGACACAGCAGGTGGCAGCACAAGCTGCAGAAAGTGAAAGGAGAGAAAGTCGGTTTAGGACAGCACATTATCCTGCAGTTTACAAAGTGTCTCTGACAGGGGCAGGCTGGGTGGCCCGCTGACTCGTGTGCGAAGGGCGTTTCGCTTCTCTCCATAGTAAACAGAGAAGACTGAGGAAGAATCTTGAATCCAAAAAGAAGGAAGCTGCATTCAGACTCATGTTATTTAGTTAAAGCTGTGTGATATTGCCAGGTATAAAGTAAAAAAATCAGTTTCTGAGGCAGATATTGGATTACTTTGGTAGACTAATGCTGATAATGAATCAACAAGCCTCCTACTGCGCTCTTCTGTGCATGTCCGGACGGCCGATGTTTTCCATTTTCAAAAGATGAATGTATGGCTCTCTTTGTATCTCTATAGGTCATAGTAATTTAAGACTTACAAGGATATTTAATCATGTCGCATAACAAAAGAGAACCCTTAAACATGAATCGTGACCAAACTACAAAAAATGATGACATGTCCTTTTCCCAGTGGGGCTGGGGACAGTGGGATGCCACTCACGGATCCGGAGGCAAACGGGAACTACAAGCTCTGTGACGCAAGGTCAGTTATGCAACAGCAGCGCAGCGAGTCCTCCGGCAGCTCAATGTAGATTAGAGGAGCGGGAGCGTGTTATCATCTAGTTAAATAACCTGCATGGCTGGGAGACTTCACTGAACAAATGCACTAAAGACATGTCATGCGTGGTGGTGGTGGGGGGAAGGGGGGCGCCATAGCCAGCTAAAATATTAACTAAATGCCAAATTAGCCTAAAAATTTAAAAGAAAAAAAAAACTTAGGTTAGCCAAAACAGCTAGCATGTAGCTGAACTATTAGCTAAACTTGAAAATAGCCTAAAAAACTGAAGATACCTAAATTAGCAAAAACAGCTAACGTGCAAACACTAGTTTAACTCCAAAACAGCCTCAAAAACGTAAAACCTAAATTAGCCAAAGCAGTTAGCATGTAACTAAAAAAATTAGCTAAACTAAAAAAAAGCCTAAGAAACTGAAAAAAAGCCTAAAGTAGCCAAAACAGCTAGTATGTAGCTGAAATATTAGAGAATGTCCAAAAAGCCTAAAATTCTTGGTAAATGCCAAAATAGTCCAAAAAGCTAGCACCATGCCAATTATTAAAAATTTAAAACTGTAACTTTTTAACATAATTATGAATAATAAAAATGCAGGAATATTATTCCAGAATAAATCAACTTAAACCTTAAATAACTTTCAATATTTTACTCTCCGTAAAAATATATTTTGTCAAAATTTTGCAAGTTAGAAATAAGCGGAAGATAACATCAGGTCATTAATAACAATAAAATAAAATGATCTGGAGGGCCGGATAGAATTACCCCGAGGGCCGGATTCGGCCCCCGGGCCATGACTTTGACACGTGTTTCAAAGGATCTCTTAATGTATTTTAAGTGTAAATGTTTTATAGGCTAAATCAAACAACTTGTGTTGCTTTTAGGACATAGTTTCTGCAGAACAGCAGGAGTACTTTAAAAAATTTGCCTCCGAGTTGTAGGAGGGATCATTTCCACGGAGCATGCCCACCCCCACTTCCTGTCAACCATTTTTTTACACGTTCCAGCTTACAGCTCCAACCTATTATCACCAGTGCAACAAAAACAGTGAGCAATCCAGTCATAAAACTTTGATCCAGATTCAGACGAGGAAAACAAAGACCTTCATGGATCTATTTGTCTGTAAGTGGATGCATCAGAATGGAGCTAGTGGCCCGCCCAGTGTATTTTTTACATCTGCTCTAATTTGAATAAAAAAATACTCAGAAACGCAAATTTAAGCTTAATTTTGAGCTCTTTTTGTCCTTCATCACGAGAAAAATAATACAAAAACACAGTTTTCATCAGAGTGGGTCTTTAAGACTGAAATCATGTCTGCGTGTTTGGGACTCACTCTGCAGACCGACATCTGGTTGGTGGTTAGGGTGCCGGTTTTGTCCGAGCAGATCACAGAGGTGCAGCCCAGTGTCTCCACTGAGGGCAGGCTACGGACGATGGCGTTCTTCTTGGCCATGCGGCGAGTGCCCAGCGCCAAGCAGGTGGTGATGACGGCAGGAAGCCCCTCGGGGATGGCAGCCACCGCCAGCGCCACGGCAATCTTGAAGTAGTAGACCGCCCCGCGGATCCAGGAGCCGCCGTGCACGGGGTCGTTGAAGTGGCCAATGTTGATGATCCACACGGCGATGCAGATGACGGAAATGACTTTGGACAGCTGCTCGCCGAACTCGTCCAGCTTCTGCTGCAGGGGCGTCTTCTCCTGCTCTGTGGCCGCCATCTCGTCACGAATCTTACCGATCTCCGTGTTCACTCCAGTGGCCACAACCACACCCACAGCTTTCCCCGCTGCAATGTTGGTGCCCTGAGATAATGGGTCACAAACATCTTTAAAGAAACATATTCCTAAATAGGGCCGCCACGATTAGTCGACTAATCGAAGACTAATTGACTTTTAAAATAGTTAACGACTAATTTAATAGTCGATTAGTCGTTACTTTATATTATATGAAGTCAGAGTGTGGTAAAGTGGAAAGTTATGATGGCGTTGTGCTAGCTTTTTGGACTATTTTGGCATTTATTAAGATTTTCAGTTTTTTAGGTAATTTAGAGTTAAAATTATATTACAGCTGCAAGCTAGCTATTTGGGGTAATTAAGGCTTTTTTGTTTTTCAGGCTATTTTGGAGTTTAGCAAATATTTTAGCTACATGCTAGCTATTTGGGCTAATTTAGTATTTTTTTTTTTGTTTATAGGGGTAATTTGGAGGTAATCCAATATTTCAGCTAAATGCTAGCTATTTTGGCTTATTTAAGCTTTTTTTTTTTAGGCTAATTTGAAGTTTGGCTAATATTTCAGCTACATGCTAGATATTTAGGCTAACTTAGTATTTTTTTTGTTTATAGGGGTAATTTGGAGTTAATCAAATATTTCAGCTAAATGCTAGCTATTTTGGGTAATTTTGTATTTTTTTCAGTTTATTGGGCAAATTTGGCGTTTGGCTAAAATTTCAGCCACATGCTAGCTATTTTGGCTAATTTAGTATTTTTTTCAGCTTTTTTTTGGCTAATTTGGAGTTAATCCAATATTTTTGGTTTTTAAGGCTGTTTTGGAATTTAACTCCTATTTTAGCTGGCTTTCAGCTTCAGAGATTTTAGCCATCAATTTCAGAATATTCATCTATCAGCACTAGCATCTTCAGCGACCAACTTCAGCTTACTGCATTTACACCATTATCACAGGTAATGCTATATATCTCATTTTTAGTTAGTTTAAAGCTAATGATGGTTAAGAGGTGCGCTTTATATCCAGTTTGCGCTTGACCCGATTAGTCGACTATTAAAATAATGGTTTGTGGCAGCAATATTCCTAAACAAGATCACAGGAAATAGCTGCACTTACAGAGAAGAGCATGTTCTTTTTGTCCTGATTGACTGCTCGTGGGTCAGGTACCGGGTCCGTGTGTTTGATGACTGAGATGGACTCGCCTGTGAAAAAACACACAGAAAAAGTCCTTTTGGATTCGATAGTTCAACAGTAATAGGCAGCAACAGATCACAGCTTTAGCTTTATAAAAGATAAACTGAAATCCCTAACTGTAACATTTTAAAACGATATGCGTCAGTCAGGATGTAAGAAAACAGAAAGTCCCGGTGCTGTCGGCAGCAGCTGTGATGTAGATGCGTAGCCGTGTCTCAGTAGGAGCTTGATTGCTGTGGTCAGCAGGCGGTCTCACCTGTCAGGATGGACTGGTCAACCCGCAGAGTGGTGGATTTGATTGAACAGATGCGAATGTCAGCAGGCACCTTGTCTCCAACTGTAATGACACACAGTCACGATCAGAGGACGAAGCAGCGAGTGAAGATCCTGACGTCTGACTGTCGACTCATAGACTTCACAAAAACAAAAAAATACAATTCACTTTCATTTATGAAACACTAAGGCTGGATATCGCCAGAATTGATATGATTCACCAGAGCCTGATTTGATTCAATTCCATTTTTTTTTTATTCTTTCGATCCTCTTGGTTTGATTCAAGTTTGAGTTTACACATCTAGACCCATTTGTTTAAAAATACATCAGTATCTCCTATGCGTTTTGAAGACATTCATAGTAATCTGATACGGTTCACATACTGACATAGTTAATAACATACAGTGTAACATGGATTTTCAAACGGAGAAGCTCCAACAATTGTTCTGCTTCTCCTGGAGGGCGTTTCAATTTGGCCACTAGGTGGCGATCGCGCTATTGCAGTTCATCTTATTTTAGAAAAAGAAGAATGAATGAGCAAAAAACTATGTTTTAAACCACAAATGGTTACTTTAAAAATATTTCCTTAAAAGAGTTTGGAGAGTTCATGCCTGTGAGTTTATAAAGATGTTCATTTAGTCAGTAATGTATGTTAAGGTCGACCAAGCGTTAGCATTAGCCATCCTATGGGAAATCTCATTACACGTTAGCATCAAGCTAGCAGACTTTAACTTTATGGGTTAAATCAATCTCTAATTTTCAACCCAGCCATTTGAAACACCATCAATTCTATAATGTGACAAATGTCAAATAAAAATAATAAATGAACCATGTTTTTGGACTTGCGGGAGGAATCTGGAGCAAGTCCATCCATACACGAGGAGAACATGCAATCTGCACAAAGAAAGGCCAGGAACCTTCTTACTGAGGCGAGAGCGTTAACCACTACACCTCTGTGCAGAACACACAAATAATTACAAATGAAAACATGAAGATAAATTCATTAATTAAGTCAAACGTACAAAAACAAACTTGGTAAAAGCTCAGAGGATGACTCGACCTTCAAAACAAGTCAAGGTCATTATTTAGTGATTCTACTGAGGTCAAAAGAAGAACAAAGTAAATCAAAAGCACCTAATATTTCTGCATACATATAAATAATCCTTAATTATATTAGGGTTTTATTGAATTCTAATATTCTAGACAAAAAATACCACATAAATGTGGAAAAAAATAGTTGGGAATCCCAGGATTACATGTGACTGTCATTTTTTTAATGACAAACACTTCTTTTGAAAGCGTCCTTTTATCCTCTCGAGTAAAGAGAAGCTGTTTAAACCTGTCTGCCTCCTCAACCAAATAACTGGTTGTGCACAACTGTCATTTAGTGAGACAATTAGGACTCTTTCCCTTCACCGTCCACTCCTGCCTCCTGTGCACAACAGATTTATCTTCTAGATAAACTTTCACAAGACAAACTGCCAGTTCACGGTCATCACACAGCAATAAATTTACGTTCAGGTCCACACTTTGAATTGGAACAGTCTAACATCGATGCTTTAAGCTTCTTTGTTTTCAGCTAAATCAATCAGATGTGTTTGGATCATGGTTTATTGCTTCTTTAAATTATTATACATGTATATGATTGTGTTTTTCACTTTGACCGTTTCTGTTTCATTGTTCAGATTGAGCGGAGGTGGGTGTGACCATAGCGGGGTGAGGCGAGTTCTGCTCAAAAATAGCAAATGAAATCGAATGCTTCTGTTTTCACATCGTCCCAGGCATGTTTAGACATCACTCAGACACAGATCTCTGCTCATTTAAAACCACAAAAACTCGTTTGATGCTCTGAATAATTCAAATGTGAAAATAATTGTGATAAAAACTCTTCGAAGAGCACTGAACATGCAGAGGAAGCAAATTAAGCTTAATAGATTGCAACTAGCGGCCACAAAAGCGTCTCCAATTCCCTCTAAATTAAGGATGAAACGATTAGTCGATTAATCGACTATTAAAATAGTCAACAACTAGTTTAATAGTCGATTAGTCATTACTTTATACTTTATGGAGTCAGAGTGTTATAAAGTTGCTAGCTTTTTTGACTATTATAGCATTTATTAAAGTTTTTAAGGCTATTTTGGAGTTTGGCTAATATTTCAGCTACATGCTAGCTATTTTAGCTAATTTAGGATTTTTTTCAGTTTTTTAGGCTTTTTTGGAGTTTAACTCAGATTTTTTTTAGACTAATTTGTAGTTTAGCTAATATTTCAGCTGCATGCCAGCTGTTTTATCTAACTTAGGCTTTTTTTCATTTTTTTAGACTAATTTGGCATTTGGCTAATACTGTATTTTAGTGGCCATCAGCTTCAGCATCTTCAGCTATCAGCACTAGCATCTTCACCAGTTAAATTAAGCTAACAGCATTCACACTAGCATTATCACAGGTAATTCTATATATCTAGTTTTTAGTTAATTTAAAGCTAATGATGGTTAAGATGTTTGCTTTACATTTAGTTTCTACATGATTCGATTAGTCAACAAATTGGTAAAAATAATAGGTGATTAGTCGACTATTAAAATAATCGTTTGAAACGACTCTGAATTAAAGACTATGACCCATTTCACAAACCAGAATAGGAGAACAATGTCACAACCATTCTCCCTTCAGTCCTCTGGCAGAACATAACTGACCATCTTAGTAAAGAAAATGTTAGATATCTAAAGTCCCGCTACGGTCATCTTTTATTTTATAAGCGTATCCAGCGGCCTTTAATCAAGATGATGCCGTTTTAAGCCCAAATTAAAAAAAAATCTGTAGCTTTCTAGGACATACAGTAGTTTCTGCAGAGCAGCAGGAGTTCATTAGAACAGTTCAATCCCGCCCCTCTTCCCTTTGCTAAGAGCTCATTGTTTACACGCTCTCCCACTAGCTTACAGCCCCTCACAACCCCGTCATAACATTACGGATGCGAGCAATATTGGATGGAGCTCTCTATACTGACGTCTAAAAGTAGATGCATAAAAATGGAGCGGAGCAGTGAGCTTATGGCTTGCCGTAGCAGCTTCTTTGTCACACCTACAAGTTTTTTTCTAACAACATTTTTGTCTGCTCCTGATTCACAACAATTTGAATAAAGAAATACTCAGAAATTGAATTTTAAGCTTCATTCTCTTAACCCATAAGAACCCATTTTCCCTGAAAGTTCCACTCCGATTATCTTTTGATCTATTGTAAAAGCGCTCACGTTATTTTAATTACAATTATTGCATTTTAGCCAAAATAAAACAAAAACTGTTGTTTTCTTGGTTATAGTTTTTGCAGACTGAAGTAGTTTGTTAAAAATTCACCTCCGAGTTGTTGGCGCGGAAGTAAGCCTCAGCTTATTTCCCATCGTCCATTTGTTTGCACACTCTCTTGTTATCTTACAGCCCATAGAAACCCAAACTAACATTAGTGGTGCAACAACAATGTGAGCAATATCGGAACTCTCCAGCTCTTTTAGCTCAGACGAGGAAAACAAAGACGTTCATGGATCTATTTGTCTACAAGTGGATGTATCAGAATTATAGTGGAGCATAGAGACTTTAGCCTGCCCATCTGAGTTTCTATGTTACAATTGAGAGCTTTTACAAACAGTATTTTTTCATCTGCTCCTGATTCACAACAATTTGAGTAAATAAATACTCAAAAATGCAGTTTTAAGCTCAAATTATTTTATAAATGTCCTCAATCATTAGAAAAAATGCTACAAGAACATGTTAAATATCTCAACAAACATTGTGTCATGAATCAGTCTGTTTTATCCTCAGACCACCAGAGGGAGCCATCGCCTGAATTCTGAAACTCTCCTGAGCCTCATCTTCACTCCATTTCCCATAAGCCTCTGCCTGCTGTTCCCAGACCTCACCAGCTGTCCCTCATTCTACAATCACCACAAACATTTATAAGGAGGCTTCAGGCTGTGCTCAGGTGCGAAGTCTTGTTTTGGTGTACTCCTGCATTTCTGAGCGTTACCTCCTTCAATCCTGTTCCTGCTTAAGCCTGCCTCGACCCCAGCCTGTCTTTGACCACCGTTCTGCCTCAGCCTGTGACATACTCCTTGCCGTGCCTGACCCTCGCCTGGATTCTGACTACTCTGGTTTCCCTCTGAGGCTCTCATGCTGGTGCCTGACCCCTGCCTGCCTGACCCTGATTTAGTGTTGTGGACTTTTAGCTGTGCATCACGCCTGTTGCCCTGTCTGTGCTGAATAAACCTGCTGCACTTGGATCCAGCTGTCTGCCTGTTTCTGACACATTGGGCCTTTAAAAAAAAAAATATGTGTAATATACCATAGATCAGTGGTGTCAAACTCAATCGCACAAGAGGCCAAAAACAAACACACCGTAGGTCGTGGGTCGAACAGGATAAACATTTATTGAACACAATAAAACTATGTTTTTAAAACTTAAAAAATGTAACTTTTTAACATAATTACAAACTAGATGTATAGTATATAGCATTACCTGTGATAATGCTAGTGTGAATGCTGTAAGCTGAATATGGAAGCTAAAGATGCTGAAATTGATTGCAAAAAATGCAGACGCTGATCGCTGAAAACGCTGAAGCTGATAGCCAGCTAAAACATTAGCTAAATGCCAAATTAGCCTAAAAAACAAAACAAAAAAAAAAAACTTAGGTTAGACAAAACAGCTAGCATGTTGCTGAAAAAAATAGCTAAACTAAAATAGCCTCCAAAACTAAAAAAAAAGCCTAAATAAGCCAAATCAAATAGCATATTGTTGAAATATTAGCTAAACTCCAAAAAAGCCTAAAAATAATCTTAGTAAATGCCAAAATGGTCCAAAAATCTAGCAAAATGACAATGTTTAAAACTTTAAAACCGTAACTTTTAAAATAATTATGAGTAATAAAAAGGCATGAATATTATTCCAGAATAAATCAACTTAAACCTCAAATAACTTTCTATATTTTACTCTTTATAAAAATATATTTTGTCAAAACTGTACATGTTAAAAATGTTAAACAAGATAACATCATCCCAAATAATAACAGTTAAATAAAATGATCCGGAGGGCTTAATATATGTCCTACGCCATCAGAAAAACATGTTCAAAACACAGTTTTGATCAGGGTGAATTTAAGATTTTTGAAGAATCTCCAACAACACTGTAAATGTATTGTCCAACTATCAAAACAAGCATTTATTACTGGTTCTACTCAGAAGGTCCGGTGGAACTCTGACCCAAACTGGTACATAAACAGACCTACATCAAAAAGAACCAAGAAGATTTAAAAAAATAGTAATATTTGTTGCAAAAAAACCAAGGAAGTAACCAATTAATAAAGACCACATGCTTAGTAAATGTTTGGACTAACAGGCTCGGGTGAAACCACCAAGGAATTAGGGGCCAAACTAAGACGTCCACACAGAAGCAGTCATTATAAAAACAAGCACACACTGAGTGGTAACTGGAGCTTTAGAAAAGCATAGATCCACAGACGAGTACACCACCAGCACTGAACAGGAATAAAAGAACCAGCAAAAACAGGATGAAGGAAAAAAACCAAAACTGTAACAGGTAGAGAGGATTTCTGAGCAGCTTTAAACCTTTTTCCTGCGACAGCACAGAGCTTTCTGAGCATTTAATGCCCAAATGACGATTCGGCAGTTGGTTCTTTCTGCAGGCGGTAACCAGGCAATTCTGTAAACTAAACAGCAGCTCATTACAGGACGGTTGCTGTGCCACCAAAAGCAGTAAAGCTGAGCTGCAATCACAGAAGGCACCGAGCGGGAGAACCGACCAAAGAAAAGGAAACGGACCGCTTGTGAGCCATAAAAGGCCCGTCTCAAAGGAAAAGGCCAATTTGGGTGCGTTGGAATTACTGTGACCCAATTCAGCCTCCAAATGGATGGAAACTGGGGAAATGGTTCAGCGTGTGCCACACTTTTCTGGCTGTATTCTTCATGTGTACGCTCTTCCTTTACTTTCACCCTCTTGCATTTTATGTTGGATTCTCTCTGAACCCCAAACCGTGCACACAGCTACCATTGCAGCTCGTTTTCAGACAAGCTGTTGTGGACTTAGCCGCTTTATTGCCGTCCTGTTTGATGATGTCACTTCCTGTAAGCTTTGGACCCAATGCACTAATCCCTGCCTCTGCAGCGGTTATGATAGTTGTCATGAGCACATTTGGACAGTAGGGCTGCCAAAAACGATTAATTTAATAGTCGACTAATCACTGATTATTTCTTCCGATTCGTCGACTAATCGGGTCATGTGAAAAGTGGATGTAAAGCACACATCTTTACCATCATTAGCTTTAAACAAACTAGAAATAAAGACAATGAAGATGATAGTTTGTTAAACTTTTCATTAGTTTCTGGTATTAAAACATAATTAAACTAGTAAAGTTGCATTATGTTTGATAATGCTAGTGTGAATGCTTTTGCTGAATCGCTGAAGATGCTGAAGCTTTTTGATGAAAATGCAGATGCAATTAACTTTAACTGCTGCAGGGATTTACTGAAAATGCAAAAGCTATTTGCAAATTTGATAAAAGACTGGAAATGTCATTAAAGAAATATTAAAGAGTGCTGAATTTGACCTAAATTTCTGAAAAATGTGTAGTAAAATTACTTAAAAATCGCTAACACATGCCAGTTTTGCAAAAAATATTTAGTGTGTTGCTTAAATATGAGCTCCAAATTAGCCCGAAAAACATCAGTAGATGTCAGATTAGGAAAAAAGCTAGCTTGTTACTTAAATACTAGCTAAACTCCAAAATAGCACAGTAAAATTCCACAGTCAACTATACAGTCAAAGACGTTAGCCTGTTGCTAAAATAGAAGCTAAACTCTAAATTAGCCTATAAAACCTCAGTAGATGACAAATTAGCAAAAAATATTTAACGTATTGCTAAAATATCAGGTAAACTCAAATGTAGCATAAATACTTCAGTAGATGCCAAATTAGCTAAAACAAAAGCTAACACATTGCTTAAATACTAGCTAAACTCCAAAATAGCCTAAAATTCCTCAGTAAACTAAATTAGTCGAAAACGTTAGCATGTTGCTAAAATTGAGGTTAAACTCTAAATTACCTTATGAAAACCTCAGTAGATGACTAATTAGCCAAAAACGTTAGCATGTTGCTAAAATATTAGCTAAACTCCAAATGGGGCTTTTATGCAAAATACCTCCCATTAAAGCATCTTCTCAGATGTTTTCCAGAGTTTGTTCAATAAGCTTTAAAACAAACCAAATGGATTTTTTGTTCCTTTAGTACCAGCACCTCATCCAAATCATTTGTTTACCTGAACTGAATGAAAGACCCACTCCCATCATCTTTTGATCTATTTTCAAAGTGGTCTTTTCATTATCATTATGCCGTTCTTAGCCAAAATTTTAAAAATATGTGTCATTTTCTAGGACATAGTTTCTGCAGAGCAGCAGGAGAAATTCCCCTCTGGGCTATGGGTAAGCCTACCCTCACTTCCCATGATCCAAGTGTTTCTCCTCCTAGCTTAAACCCCTCAAACCCCCAACCTAAACAAAATGTGGCCTACTGATTGAAGCTTCTGCATCACAGGAATTTTAAATAGAAAAATGTAATTTTAATTTGAATTTTCTTTGTAGATGTCCTCCATAGAAACATGTTAACACTTTTTGTTTACAACTTTAACATGTAAAATAAAAGCCTCCAGCTCAGTCTCAGAGTTTTGACCTTGAGATGAACTTGCTGGGACAGTCTACTCCTCTGAGAATGAGCAGCTTTTCTGAACGTTTCCACATGTGAAGACTTTCTCACCAAACAGTTTGTTTGGAGATGGTCAATAACCTTAAAACCTTTCCCAGATTGATGAACAGCAGCAACCCGCCTCTCTCAGATCACTGCTGACGTCCTTGCTCTTCGGCGGCGTCCTAACGCGCCACTCGCATGCTCCGAACAACAAACAGACAAAACCTCTGCGATAACGGGATTCGTTTTAGCGTCAAGCACCTGACACCAACTTAACCTCCTGCTTCCTCTTGAAGAGGAGAGGGAACAACTTGTTTTTCCCACAGCAGTCCTGTCTTATAATTGTTATTGTTGAAATAAATCACTTGTTTGCATGTGCTCATCTAAGAAATATTCACCATTTCAACCCTTTGTTGTATTTTAAAACACTACATTATTAAAATTATTATTATTACTAATATTCTTCATCAGGTAAATGCACAAGATCTGGTTGTTTAACGTAGTAGTAGTTTTCAAAAAGGCATGACTGCTGTCTCACTTAGTGAACTTTGTTTAAAAACTGAGCAACCCTTCTTCCTCGGAGTGTTTTATCACTGCGAGGAGCCCGTCTGACAGCAGAACGTGACCTGAGAGAACGTTCAGCGGAGACACAGAGGAACAGAACTCTTGTAGCACGTGTCAAATATTGAGTAAAATATGTCCCACAGGGAACGAATGAGAAAGTCTTCAAATTTTAAGTAGATTAGCAAGAACCTTTATATACATTCATGGGCTGTTTTCGGCTTTTATGGTGATTTTGCTAATTACCTAATATATAGGTAATCAGTTTACCGAGTATTTTAGCAAAATGCTAACGTTTTTGGCTGATTTGTTATCTACTGAGGTTTTTATAGGCTAATTTAGGGTTTAGTATCTATTTTAGCAACAGGCTAAAAGTTTACTGAGTTTACTAAAGAATTTTAGGCTATTTTGTAGTTAAGCTAGAATTTAAGACATGTGCAAGCGTTCTTGGCTAAATTCCCATCTACTGAAGTTTTTTTGCTAATTTGGAGTTTAGCTAATTATTTAGCAGAATGCTAATGTTTTTGGCTAACTTATTATCTTCTGGGTTTTTTAGGCTAATTTAGAGTTTAGCTTCTAAGTTAGCAACAGGCTAATGGTTTTGGCGAAATTGTTATCTACTGGAGTTTTTTAGGCTAATTTAGAGTTTGACTTTTATTTTAGCTACAAGCTAACTTTTTTGGCAAATTACGTTTACTGTGGAATTTTAGGCTATTTTGGAGTTTAGCTAGTAGTTAGGCAACACGCTAACTTTTTTTGGCTAATTTGGCATCTACTAAGGTTTTTTGGGATAATTTGGAGTAGCTCATAATTTAGCAACCCGCTAAATATTTTTTGCAAAATTGGCATGAAATAGTGATTTTTAAGCAATTTTACTACATATTTTTCAGAATTAAATCAACTTCAGCGCTCTTTCATAGTTCTTTAACAGATTTTCCAGTCTTTTAGAAAATTTAACATTGCAAATATCAGCAAATCCCTTCAGCAATTTAAGTAAATTACGTCATCATTTTCAGCAAAAAGCTTCAGGTTCTTCAGCGACTACTTTTAGTAAAAAGCATTCACACTAGTATTATTGCAGGTAATGCAACTTTTCTAGTTATCTTGCTAACTTATTGTAGCAACTAACTTTTTACAGAATATATATTTTTATGGAGAGTAAAATATTGAAAGTTATTTAAGGTTTAAGTTGATTTATTCTGGAATAATATTCCTGTCTTGTTGTACTTATTATAAATATAACTTTTTAAAAGTTTAAAAAATGTAGGGTTTTTGTGTGTTCAATAAATGTTTATCCTAATCGGCCCGTGACCCCAAGGTGTGTTTTGGATTTTGGCCCCCTGTGTCATTGAGTTTGTTACCTGTCTGATAGCATTTAGAAACACAAACTTTATTGTATATTTGCATTTCAATTGTCCCAAAGGAGGAAACAAAAACACAAAAAGAATGATACTTCTGAGACTTCTAGTACCAGATCATTACTTTAAAGAGGTGGAGTGTGAGGATTGTGGACTTTGGTTTTTGTCAGTTACATTATGGGTTTTGGTCATGCTCTGTTCTGAATTGTCCCATCAGTTCCAGGTTTGTCATGATCCTCAGCTGTCTTCATTTCAGCTAATTACCCTCAGTCAGGTCATCTGCTCTGTTCTTCAGTTTTGTTCTCCATGGGTTTTTGTCATGTTTCATTTATTAAATGTTTTTCGTTCCCATCACCAAACGTGGTCTCCTGCGTTCCTGCCTTCCACCACCTATCCCTGACATGGAGATGAGCCAACGACATAAAAGTTCCTGCTGTAATGGTCTTTAAAAGAGTCGTTTGAACTGCAGATTTATCACAGGTATTATATTCCTAACAAAGTGTACATCATCTAGGTCAACTAAATCTCTCTTGCAGTCAGAACATCTTCAGAGGCACATCTTCTTCCATCTGTCTGTTCAGGAATTTCTACATTTTTACAGAGAACAAACCGTCCACCTGGTTACACAATGTGACTCTCCGCGCTGAGGACCTTAAAACAACAAATGGAGGAGGGAGTTGACTGGAATTGTTTGGCTGGGTCTGGCAGCTGCACCTGTTGTGTGCTGGGGAGGGATTGGGGGGGTCACGAGGCTCGGGTGTGTTGATGGCAGGTGAACAAAAGGTCGACCTTCCCGTCGTGAAGAGACGCCTGTGGTCTAAGGCCATCCTCCATCACTTTCTACAGATACACGTCCCAGTTAGGTTTACTGTGTATACTACACTCTCTTTCTTTCTTCGTCTGACCTCTAATAGTATTTATCATACAGGTGAACCACATGTGTGCAAAACAAATGGTAAATGGCAAATATTTGTTTAGAACTTTATTACCTTCCTTGAAGCCTCAAAGCACTTCAAGCTACAGTCCTTTTCATCTGGGCACACACGCTAATGCAAGGGTCTGCAACCTTTGCCAGTAAAAGAGACATTTGGGTCTATTTGGTACCAATAGAAACCTAATAGAAGCTGCAAAGCCTTTTTTTTCCTTTTCGGAAAATTTTAAACTACTTTACATCATTACATTGTCGGTTTTTATTAATACATATGAATTATACTTATTTTGGGGCGCAAATAAATACATGAATGTTAAGATAAATGGGAATCAAAGTCCTTTTTTACTTTAGACAGAAGCTCATTTGACTTTCTTTCAAAATAAAAGACGGGAACATTCAAGCGAAGCAAATGTATTCGTAAACATCACCAGACAAAAATGACATTTTGTCTCGTAGTTTAGGTTTACTTTGGTGAGCATTTTTCCAACTTACTACAGCTGTTAACTGAAGCATAAACATAAAAAAATATTGTTTAATGATCCAGTGGAAGACGTATATGAAGAATACACAAATCTATATATTTAGTCACTCCCCTCTGAATAGCTACTAACCATTGTCATGCAATAGGGCTGCCACGATTAGTTGACTAATCGACGACTAATCGACGGATGGGATTATATAAGTTCGCTTCCTCCCACTCCCTTTCAAGCGATCTAGATGTAATTTATGTGACTTTTTTTTTCATGTATCATTCCTGATTGCTAGAAATAAACCATTTCATTCATTCATTTATTCATTAATTCATTCAATTTAAACAGTCGACGACTAATTTAATAGTCGATTAGTCATTACTTTATATTATATGGAGTCAGAGTGTAGTAAAGTTGAAAAAAGTTGTGAGCGTTGAGCCCCAAAAAATACACTTTTTTCATTATTTGAGTCAGTGAGACCAAAACTTTATCTTTTGTGAAAAATAGTTCCTTGTTTCAGATGCCGACCTCATCGGAGAGATCAGGAATATGCTTTCCATCAAACTCATTTTGACAGGTGACCTTTGACCGTATAACCCTTTATATAAAAATTATATTCAACTGTTACGTCATAATGGGCACCTGTCAAAATGAATTTGATGGATGGTCTCATTTGATTTAATCTTGTTTTAATATCATAAAATAATAAAGTACGAGTCATTAAAAGTTTAATAAACTATCATCTTTATTGTCTTTATTTTTAGTTAGTCTAAAGCTAATGATGGTTAGAATGTGTGCTTTACATCCAGTTTGCGTATGACCTGATTAGTCAACTAATCAGAAAAAATAATCAGTGATTAGTCGACTATTAAAATAATCATTTGTGGCAGCTCTATTATGCAGCACAAGATAAAATGTACTTTAAAGTCATAAAATAAACTCACAATCAGAAAAGATCAGACTTTTTACCAAGGTTTTTGTAATCTGTGTATTCTGGAGGAAAAACATGTCTAGCAGGGATATAAAAACCATTACAGTTTATCTTATAGGTTCACCTCAACAATAAACTTAAGTAAAATAAATTAAATCAATGCTAAGTTAGCAAGCCTTACTTTTAAAAATCACTATTATTTTATTCTTCTTTAGCCAGAGAGCCACTATGGAGGGGTAAAAGAGCTGCATCCAGTTCCTGAACCACAGGTTGATGACCCCTGCACTACTGGAGCAATGTGGGGTTTAGTGTTTTGCCCAAGGACACTTCAACACATGGACAGACAAGGTGAGAACCAAACCTGTGACCTTCCGATCAGAAGTAGCCCTGCACCCACAGAAAGTAACTCAAACCAGAATTTAAATCTTCTCTTTCTGTGGACCTACTGTCTCACTAAACTGTAAATTCCCATTTGAACCAACAGCAGCCTCAAAAACACGACAGCTCCTGTCAAATGCATCAAAACACACATTTGAATTCCTGCAGACGTATGTAAAGTCTACAAATGATAGATCCTTTCTGTCATCCTATGTAATTAGAGACATCCTCTGGACTTCAAGAGGAGGTCTGTAAAACATTTCCAATCATGTAAGATCTTAAGGTGTCAACATGTAGACACTTGTGCTCGGCTTGAAGTGGAGACATGTGCTGGGAGTGGGTCAGAAGTTCACATTCCACCCATGTCTCAAGTTCAGCCTGATTAGCAGCGGCGTCTTTTTTCAAAACCTCTCACCGTGTCATCCATAACCAGACAGCATAGCATGGATTCCCCGCGGCCAGGAGCATGAAACGCAGCGAAGGAAGCGGCGCTCTGTTGGTCTAGAGGGCTTATCTAGAATGGACCTACGGAGGTGAAGAGTTCACGAGATTCAGACCTACTCAGAATCATTGTTTCATTTGCCTGAAGGTCCGACGTGCCACCGCTTTGACCTCTATATGCTCACAGGTTGGCAAAATGCAACCATTTCTTGGGGTCTTGATGACAAGTCGGTAGTCTTTGCTAGAAGACAGTCCCTCAGTGACAACAGACGCTTGCCAGACCACATTAAATGCCACACACTATCCGTGGTGTCTGGAATCTTAGTGACGGGTGCTGATGGTCAGGGTTGCTGTGCACAGAGCATGGTGGGGAGGGATGGCTATCAACACAGCTCTTCCCTATAAGGCCATCTCTGTCTAGGACCATAGTAGCAGATCCTCCCCTCATACTGCCCCCCACATGAGCCATTAAACACCACATCCTCACAGAGAGAGGAAAAAAAAAAGAGGGAACAGTCTGAGATCTAAAAACTTTTAATCCTGCCGGATCGTAACTCCACACTGACAGCTGGAAGGAAAACAAAGTACTATGTAAGGCAGGGAGAACTCAATCGCACAAGGGGCCAAAATCCAAAACGCACCTTAGGTCGCAGGACAAACAGGATAAACATTTATTGAACACTCTAAAACTAAACTAAACTGTAACTTTTTAACATAGGAGATGCTATGCTAGTGCTGTAGCTGAAGATGCTGAAAATGACAGCTAAAAACGCTAAAGCTGAAATCACTGAAGCTAATACCTGAAAACGCTGTAGCTGATTGCCAGCTAAAATATTAGCTAAATGCCAAATTAGTCTAAAAAACAACAACCAAAAAAACTTAGGTTAGCGAAACCAGCTAGCATGTAGCTGGAAAAATAGCGAAACTTCAAAATAGCCTAAAAAAAGCTGAAAAAAGCCTAAATTAGCTAAAACAGCTAGCATGTAGCTAAAATATTAGCTAAACTCCAAAACAGCCAAAAAAACTAAAAAAGCCAAAATTAGCCAAAACAGCTAGCATGTAGCTGAAAAAAGCTAAACTCAAAATAGCCTAAAAAACTGAGAAAAGCCTAAATTAACCAAAAAAGCTAGCATATAGATGAAATATTAGCTAAACTCCAAATTAGCCTAAAAAAAACAAACAAAAAAAAATCCCTATATTAGCCAAAACAGAGAGCATGAAGCTGAAAAAAGCTAAACTAAAAACTAGCCTAAAAAGCTGAGAAAAGCCTAAATTATACCAAAAAGCTAGCATAGCTGAAATATTAGCTAAACTTCAAAACAGCCTAAGACATTTTTTAAAGAGCCTAAATTATCCCAAACAGCTAGTATGGAGCTGAAATATTAGCTTTACTGCAAAACAGTTCCCCAAAACTAAAAAAAAAGCCTAAATTAGCCAAAACAGCTAGCATGTAGCCAAAAAAAACAGCTAAACTTTAAAATAGCAAAAAAACTGAAAATAGCCTAAATTAGCTGAAACAGCTAGGATGTTACTGAAATAAGAGCTAAGCTCTAAAACAGCCTCCAAAATTTTTAAAACGTTAAAACTGTAACTTTTTAACATAAGTATAAATAATAAAAAGTCAGGAATATTATTCCAGAATAAATCAGCTTAAACCTTAAATAACTTCATATTTTACTCTAAATAAATATATATTTTGTCAAAATTATACAAGTTAGAAATAAGTGCCATTAATAAATAACAAAAACATTTTTTTATCATAAATGTCCAGCATATCTAACTGAGGAGCAATCAAAACGACGATGATCGAGATCAGTCCATCTAAAGACGGCTGAAGTGTGGAGTAGAATACATTTCCCCTTAATCTCATTTGACCGTTCTTTCCTAGTTCTGGCGTTGAAGTGATCAGAAGGAGCCGCTGAAGCCACATGAGGTGCTCCGCTGGCACAGACTGGCTGCTGGAGATTCTCCTCACGGCGCGAGCGCCCACAAAGAGCTCATCTCCAGCGTCCTCTATCTCAGCCCAGCCAGCCTCTGCGTCATCGCCCGCCTCCTCTGCGTGCGCGAGGTCACTTTGAAGCATTACTCAGACAGGAGAAGCCGTTGTAAACGATATTTGAGGGATTTAGGAAGTAAGTAGAACTGATGAGCTCGGCCCGACTACAGAATGAAATGTCAAATTCTGCTTCCTGCTCGGGTTATTGCTTTGGAGTAAGCCGGGTGTTGCTGACGGAGAGACCCTCAAGAGTTTTTCAAAGTATCTGAATCAGTACTTTCTCTGAGCTGAATATGTAAGCTCCACTTGTTTTGCAAATGGTGCACATATGTAAGGTATTTCCACATATTTTAATCCATCTCTGTGTGCTTTCGTCAAGGTTACTAAAGAGTCCTGGTGGAGCAATGTCCCCTCAGCAGGTTGGGAGGGGCGCACACGGGCTCCGACCAGACACCTGTCATCTTCACCATTGTCAGTACCTCTATAAATACAGCATTCCATAATCTAAGCAGACTATTACGGCTAAATATAACCGGCGCAGCTATGCACAGAAAATCTGTGCATCACCTCAGTGGTATAAGGTCAACCACAGTTTGAAGATAAGACCAGCACTTTACAGGACCCATACATTCATCCAGTACAAACTCTGATTCCTAAGGATGCTTGGCTGAAACTGGGAGGGAAAGCACGTCTTCTCAGGATGAGACACACACTGGTAGGACAGCAGCCCTTAGAGACAATGGGTTAATAGGAATATCTTAAAATACATCAGAGTGAGTCACCTCTGCAGCGACTCGTGGGGATCGAGAGATTTGCGCCTGCACTAAATGTACACCGTGAACATTCCTGAATTTTTACGGTCTGCCCAGAGCAGCTGAGGCACAGCCAAACACATTCTGCATTTGACATCCCATGACAACAGATGGAAAAACCCAACATTGATGCTTCTTTTATGACAGAAGTATGAGAGAAAGTATGGAGAGCATAGAACAGAGAATGACCTACCAGCCACCTCCACGATGTCCCCAGGAACGATGTCTCTGGCCTTGATCCTCTGCACAGTTTTCCTGTCCTGCCGGTACACTTTCCCCATCTCGGGTTCATACTCCTTCAGAGCCTCGATAGCATCCTCAGCGTTACGTTCCTGTTGAGGAGATGCTGAGATTTAGATCTATCCGCCTAACTGCATGCTCTTGGCCAGGTAAATAAATCCTCAACCGTGAGTAACAGTGTGTTTAGCTATCAGTTTCAGCATCTTCAGCAGCCAAATTCAGCTACAACATTCACACTAGCATTATCATGTTAAAAAGTTTTATACATTTATAAAGTGTTTAATAAATGTTTATCCTGTCCGACCCATGACCTCAGGTGTGTTTTGGATTTTAGCCCCCTCTGTGACTTGAGTTTGACACCCCCGCTGTACCAGTTTGACTATTTTCTACACTTTGCAGGGTTCCAGTGCTCTCTGCCTGCATCCTCATGCATAAATGGACTCCTCACATCGTCTATTAATATTCAACAGGAAACCTTTGAAGTAAAAATAACTTTCTAACAAGATTCACCTTCAGGTTCAGTAAAGTCAAACTGATGTCGTGTTATTACCCATCAATCCCGTTTCAGAAATCAAATTCTAAATTTGTCCTTGGCGTTTACACTGAAGCAGCCTTTGTGTCAACAACGTCAGCCCTCACTGCTGACGCCGCTTTCATTTGCATTTCTGTCGTCTCGCAGACGCTTTTATCCAGGAGGCTGTCACTGTGCATGCTGAGTAACCTGCTAGATAAGAACTGCATTAGCTGGAGAAAAAGATCAACCGCAGCTGAGAGCTGCGCGGCACACGACCGGGACGGGAACTTCCCTCTGTTGAAGCTATGCTGGATGAGCTGATCTGCTGGCACTGCTCACTCGTCTCATTGAAATCTGCAGTAAATTTATTCCTTGAGGAGTTCCTGTTGGAAATGTCTCAAGTAATCACATTAACACAGCAGTAGATTAAAGATCCACTTCCAGGAAATGTGTTTTTACATGTTCTCTAGAGATTTTTCTCATGATGGAGGACAAATATAAGGAATATTAAGCTTAAAATGCATTTCAGAGTATTTCTGATATATCCACATGTAGACAAATAGATCCATGAACATCTTTGTTTTCATCATCTGAGCTGGAATCTGGATCAGACCAGGGTTTGTTTCCCAGGGAGCGAATCACAGTAGCCAGTATGGGTCACTGGGCAAGACCCTTCACGCTATTGTCCACCTATGTAGCCACAAGGGGGCTCCCAATCACTCCCTTGATGTTTCGGGTGACCCCGGGTCATCGTTTTTTGATGTGCTGGCTGTTCCCATTAAGTCACGGGTCCCCAACCTCCTTGAACGGAGGTTGTGGTTCAACGTCTTGAACCACAACCGGTACAGTACCACAACGCGTAGCGCAGCAGTACCCAAACTTTAAATGGTAACAGATGCGATACCAGATGAGAACCAGTACAGCGTTAAGGTCAGGGTACCATTATTGGGTTAGGATGCCAGTACAGAGGACCAGTGTGCATCGGGTACCACATTCAGTACTGCATCCGGTACAGCGTCCCGAGGGTTGAGAATCCTTGATTTTATGAACAGCCAGCATGTCAAAAAAACGACAAGTTGGGGACACCCAAAACCTCAAAAAGTGACGCGTAGGGGTCTTGACCAAACGTCAACATGTGACGACATGGAGATGAAAATGTGTTGGTCTGGGTCTGCTTGTGCCGGTTACTCTATAAGTTGTTCCTATGTGTGAAGGTGAGTGTGTATGGCAGGGGTTGTTAAACTCAATCGCACAAGGGGCCAAAATCCAAAACACACCTTAAGTCGGGCCAAACACGATGAACATTTACTGAACAATCTAAAACGACATTTTTTTATCTTTAAAACCGTAACTTTTTAAGATAATTATGAACTAGATATATAGGATTACCTGTGATAATTCTAGTGTGAATGCTGAAAGCTGAATTTACCTGCTGAAGATGCTGAAAGTGATAGCTAAACACACTGTTACTCACGGTTGAGGATTTATTTACCTGAAAACAGTGATGTTGAAAGCTGAAATCACTGAAGCTGATAGCCAGCAAAAATTTTAGCTTAGTGCTAAATTAGACTAAAAAAATTTCCAAAAATAAAAAACATAGGTTAGCCAAAACAGCTACCATGTTGCTGAAAAAGTGGCTAAACTTCAAAAAATCTGAAAAAACTGAAAAAGCCAAAATTAGCCAAAACAGCTAGCATGTAAGTATTAGCCTAACTCCAAAACAGCCCGAAAAAAACTTAAAAAGAAATGTCTAAATTAACCAAAACAACAAGCATGTGGTTGAAATATTAGCTAAACTCCAAAACTGCCAAAAAAACAAAAACAAAAACAAACAAAAAAAATTAGCCAGAAAAGCTTGCATGTAGCTGAAGTATTACCCAAACTCCAAACCATCCTAAAC
The DNA here is from genome assembly GCF_002922805.2 of Oryzias melastigma. NCBI lineage: Eukaryota > Metazoa > Chordata > Actinopteri > Beloniformes > Adrianichthyidae > Oryzias > Oryzias melastigma. The sequence goes on along the minus strand of NC_050520.1, from coordinate 30,665,454 downwards.
AATCTTAGTAAATACTAAGATAGCCTATAAATCTAGCAGAATGCCAATGTTTAAAACTTTGAAACCATAACTTTTTAACATAATTATGAATAATAAAAATGCAGGAATATTATTCCAGAATAAAATAACTTAAACCTTAAATAACTTTAATTATTTTATCTGTTTGTGGAATCTCTGATCCAACTTTTTATTAAAGGAGTAAATTCTAATTTTGTTTTTTGGTCCCTTTCTTTCTCATCAACAAACACACAGAGGTTAGCAGGTGTAACTCCTTCCTAAAACTCTTCCAAACCAAATGTTTGGGATATAACGAAAGGTGAACACACAATCTTTGTTGCACCGGTAATGCTAGCCTGTGAGTAGGGGTGTAAAGTAGCAGGAGAGCATGTTATCGTATGGGGATGGGAAGTGGGGATGGGGTTACCAACAGTCCTGCTCATAACTCAGACACCAATTTGTAATGAACTCCTGCCGCTCTGCAGAAACTATGTCCTAGAAAACGAGATGCTTTTTTTGATTATGGCTAAAAACGGCTTAATCGTAATTAAAAGAACACTGGGAACACTTTTTAAAAACATAAAAAAAATGATTGGAGTTTATTTTTAAAGCATCTTGACTTTTTTAAATACAGAAAAACCCCTAAAAATTTCAGGAAATTAAGGAAATGAACATGAAGGGCTTACCTGCCACACTCCCACGATGGCGTTGGCGATGAGGATGAGCAGGATGACGAAAGGTTCCACAAACGCCGTGATGGTTTCTTCTCCCTCCTCAAACCAGGCCAGGACCTAAAAACAAAAGAGCATTAGAACTTCTTTTTTCCAGCTTTTAGACTAACTATAAAGAGTTTGGGTTTGTTGAGGGAGTGCAGGTGTTCACTGACAGAATAAACTTTCATCTTTCTGGACCTCCGTCGATCATTTTGAGATTTTTTTAAGCATCCATGCAACATATGAAACTCCAAAAATTGCTAGCCCGAGGTTGAGTGAACCCATTAAAACCTGAATCTTCTAATCAGGCCTCACAAGGTTACTTAGCTGTTCTTATAAAAATAAATGTCCCCAAATGTTTCTGTGCGTCACATGTAATTAGGCAATCTACTTTAACGCTATAAAGCAATCAGCCTCGGAAAGATCAGTGTGTCCGGACGGGACAGACATCAGACCCTCTCAACCGCTGTAACTCAAGCAGAGCAGCTGTGAAACACACCGGGTAAAGGTGGCCGTGATGCTTACATCCCATAATAGGATCGTCCCGTTCATTAGGCCTTTTGTGTTGAGCCATAAAAAGGCAAATGAATTTAAACAGTTTGGACATCGTTCCAGGCCTGTAATCAATTATCCAGATAAAATGATAGTCACTTGCTTCTGAATTACCTAATCGTCTAATTGCTTTAGCCTCTTGATGAAACGACCAAAATGTCATTTTATTTCCACTAACCAATGAAACACTTTATTTTAAAGCAGCAGCACAGGCAGAAGGAACTATTTTGGGGCTCCTGTTGTGAGAAGCTGCTGTATCACATACGTTAAATTTAAGACCAATTTCTCAGTCGGTATTTCCCATTTTATGATCAAAAATGAAGCTTCTAATCTTTCTGGTTTTTGGTGCTTTAGGGGTCTTATTTCCAACATGTGGTGAGCATTCCACGCTGTTTTCTTACATAATTTCATCAAAAATAATGGTGGTGAAAAAACATAATTTTTATATGAAATGTGAAACGGAAAAGTTTCAAGAAGCACCATTTTTTAAGGCTCAGATATCAAAATTCAAGACTTTTTAAGACTTTTTCTGGTGTTTTAATTATGATTATTACATTCTTAACCAAAATCTCAAAACCTAAATGTCTGAAAAAGCTAATTTTCATGTTGATCTAAAGTCGGCAGTGATTAGTCCAACTAGGTCAGAGTAATCGTTGCTGTGGCAACCAGTCACAAACCACAACATTCTCACTCTTTAGACCAGAAAAGTGAACTTTTCCTTCTTGTTCCAGAGAGTTTCGGTCCATCCATCCAACCAAGTCCAGAGAAAAAAGAAGCATTTATTCCACCACTGATGATCTCAAACTGAAACTTGGACTTCATCAGATTGATCGGTCTGAGGTAAGATTTTAAGTAGAGGTTATAAATCGAATCCACCTATACAATTAAAAAATGGTCTCAAAATGAAATAAATAGATACTGATATTGAAAATACCTTTTGGCTTGAGACATGGTACTTTAACGTAAAAATGACCATCAGTGAGGACAAAACACGCGTGATATCAGCAAAAAGGATCAATCCATCATTAAAAAAAAGACATTATGAGACATTACAAAGACTAAAGATGTCTTGGATTGATTTTAGGTCAATAAATCGGATTGTTCCAAATGAACCATGAATCAAATCGTGGTTAAATGAATTGTTACACCCACGGAGGGGTGCACAAGTCCAACAAAGAGCCCTCCCACTGATGAATGAGGGCCCAAATTTGGTTAGGAGTGGTGTTCTGTTCCCGTCAGCCAACAGCCTCCGACACCTCTGTATCACCTGACCGGGTCCTGCACAGTACATACCATCTCACATGCACTGACGCAAACACCGCTCAAGTCTGCTTATCAAGTGTTCCCGAGCCATATGGTGATCTGGGGTCATTTGTTATGCAAAGACGGATCCTTTGAGGAGGAACCACTCCGTTCGTGGGATCACCAGCATTGAAAAAATGTTGATTTCATCGTCTTAATAGAGCTGCAACCTTAACAAGTAGCAGTTAACCCTTTAAGTCCAGTGTTTTTGTTTACTAAGATGTTTCAGGATATTTGGGAGTTTAACTAATATTTCACCTACATGCTAGCTGTTTTAGCTAACCTAAGTTAGCTTTTTCTTGTTCTTTTTAAAACTAATTTGGCATTTAGCCAATATTTTAGCTAGCTATCAGCTATCAGCACTACCATCTTCAGCGGCCAAATTCAGCTTACAGCATTCACACTAGCATTATCACAGGTATTGCTAAATATCTAGTTCATAATTATGTTAGAAAGTTACGGTTTTAAAGTTTTAAAAATTGGCATTCTGCTAGCTTTTTGGACTATTTTGGCATTTACTAAAAAAATTTCATTTATATTTCACTACATGCTAGCTGTTTCTGATAATTTGGGCTTTTTTTAGGTTTTTAAGCTGTTATGGAGTTTAGCTATTTTTTCAGCTACATGCTAGCTGTTTTGGCTAACCTAAGTTTTTTTTTTGTGGCTAATTTGGCATTTAGCTAATATTTTAGCTGGTTATCAGCTTCAACGTTTTTAGCTTTTAGCTTCAGCGATTTCAGCTATTAACTTCAGTGTTTTCAGCTATCAATTTCAGCATCTTCAGCTATCAGCACTAGCATATTCAGCAGCCAAATTCAGCTTACAGCATTCACACTAGCATTATCACAGGTAATGCTAAATATCTAGTTTATAATTAAGTTAAAAAGTTATGGTTTTAAAGTTTTAAAAATGTCGTTTTAAAGTGTTAAATAAATGTTTATCCTGTTCGTCCCGCGACCTAAATTGTGTTTTGGATTATGACCCCCTGTGCGATTGAGTTTGACACTCCTGGGTTAAAGGATTACCCAAAGCAGTCCAGACATTCGTCTTCATTTGTCACTTCAAGAGGGATGGCATGACTGCTAAGCAATACGACTCGAAGGACTTCCAGCACAAGAAACTCGACGCTGCTCCTAATGTTGTCACCATTCCGCAGATGAGCCACAAGCACGGCCACCTGTCAGGCTCTTGACTAAGTGAGTGTAACCTCATCGCTGCTCTACAAACTTTAAATCATTTGCACTTCAGCATTGTCAACACACAGGGAAGGCGCCACTTAGCACGCAGAGATGAGGAAATGATAAGAGAGATGCAGCGTGAGGGATGCTGAACTCATGAGTGAACATTTCTGGGTGCAACCAAAAAATAAAACTTACAAAAGATATGCACGCAGCAAGGAGAAGGATTCGAACCAGCAGATCTTCAAACTGTTCGAGGACGAGCTCCCACAGAGATTTCCCTGCAGACAGAGCGGAGGGTTAAAACAGTCCAGGAAACTCGTTGGCAGCACGGTGGCGGTGTCCGGGCCGCTTACTTACCTTCTTCTGCTGGTAGCTCTGTGCAGACCAATCCACAGAGGGGACGCACCAACAGAGAAACAGAAGGGAAAGATCAGATACTTACAGTCTGTCCTTTATTTTTAACACATTCTTGAACTGGTTCTTAGAGAAAAAAGACTGTTTTTTAAAAGTAAATTTGTGGGTTCACTTGTACAAACTTCTTGTAGGGTCAAAGGGGATGTGGGGAAGGGGAGAGGGGCCGGGATGACCAGGCTTCCAGGGACATGATGGATTATGCAAGAGGAGCAACATCTCAGACTCCTGTCACCATATTACACAATTAGAAGGAATAATCGCAGACAAGGGATGTAAAAATTAGATACGTATCGAAAATCGATCAAGCAACTGAGGTATCGTTTGAAAACCACAAACATGAACAAGATTATGTTGGTTAAAAGGTATAAAATCAATCAAGAAGTTAATAATCAATTTCTTGCAAACTGCAGTTTTTTTCCTACCATCTTTGTCTTTTTATCTACATGCAAGTCTGCAACCTTCAACTCTCACAGAGCCATTCGGGTCATTTTTTCACGGACCAAAACCCATAAAGCATCTTCATCTTTTAGAAAAATAAAACACAGACTTGTATTTATGTCAATGCTACCATTATAATAAATAAAAATTAACTTCTTTTGCGTGAATGAAACATAAATATGAAGAGAAAATACCCGTCGCTTGTAAATATGAAATAGTTTAACATTTTTGACTGAAGTTCACATGATTTCCTTTCAAAATAAAAGACACCTAGTGTCACATAGAATCAGCTCAATGTTGTGGTAGCAGGTAGTGTGATGTCAGCACTGATTTAAAAATAAAACTGTTATAATTTACCCATTGTGGTAGATAATTCCAAAAATACATGAATCCAACTCAAAAATAAATTGGAGCTGATTGGGACTCTCACTGTGTTTATCAACCCATAAGGTATGGAGCTAAATTGGGCCAATTTTATTTGAAACCCAAATAAAACAAAATGAAAAAAATATTGGTTTTTGGCACTTTTTTCACTTTCAACTCTTAATTTTTCGTTTTCAAATCTGAAAATTTTAAAAATTTTGGCCCCATCTGGCGCCTTGGGGCGGGGCTAACATTTATTTTGGCTAATTTGGAGTTTAGCTAATATTTTAGCATTATGCTAGCTGTTTTTAAGTTAAATTTAAAGTTTAGCCAATATTTTTGCTAGCATTTTAGTACTATGCTAGCTGTTTTGGCAAAATTAAGACATTTTTCCATTTTTTTTTTTGGCTAATTTGGCTTTTAGCTTATATTTTGGCAAGCTTTCAGCTTCAGCGTTTTCAGCTATCAGCACTAGCATTTTCAGCAGCCACATTCAGCTTCCAGTATTCACACTAACATTATCGATAGTAATGCTATATGTCCAGTTATTTATAGTTTTAAATACCATATGAATAAGAAATATCTAGATTTTTAGCGTTTTTCATTAAACAATTGGATTATCATATAGCCAAAAAGTTAGTGGACCATGTATCGAGATGCGTATCGAATCGTGTGAGAGGGAAAGATCCACATCTAGGGGTCCGGGTCTGGGACTCCCTGTGCCGGTCCCCAGCCGGGACAAAAACCGTCAGTAAAACTCTGTCCAACCCACGATCTAAAGGTGAAAACACCTGATTACATCAATGCTACAGGAACACCGGGAAATCTCCGCCGATGACGTCATCAGTGAAAGGAGCCGGGTGACTTTTAGCCCACATCAGGACACGGAGCACGTACGGTCCACGTTACAGTGCCGCGCGCGCTCCCACTGCAGCCCTACACGCCGGCGGGAAGGGGGTGGTGGTGGTGGAGGGGGTGTGCAAGTGTCGTACCGTTTAGGCCCCATTTGTCCTTCTGCCGCTTCACCTCCTCCAGGGACAGTCCGGTGCTCTCGTTGACGCAGAAATGACTGTAAACTTCTTCCACGCTCTTCGTGTGCGCGTTCTCCATGGCGGACCGGACCGGGCCGGCGGCTCCTTCCCACACAGCCCCAAACGCAGCAGGGAGGATGCCCCAACTGTCACTACTTTATGTTGGAGCAAAAGGCTGTGAAGAGTTCGTCTGCCGAAAGCTGTCCGTTCACGTTCACGTTCGCTTAGCGACCGGGCAGCTGCCGCGCGCCGCGTCCTCTGCGCTAAGATTTCCTGACAGAGATTTTTTTTTCCCTTTTTTTCTAAACTCCTCTCCCGTCCCGGTTAGCGCGCGCGCCCGCTGTGCTCCGGAGATGGCGGTGAAGTGTCCGCGTGCCGTGCGCTCGTGCGCCGTCCGTTCCGCTCCGCTCCTTCTCCGTGGCGCAGCTCCTGTGTCTGCGCGCTGCGCTGACAGCCCGCTTTATGAAAGCGCCTCTCTGCTGCCCCTCTGCCTCCCCAGCGCCGCATGTGGACTCACACCATTGGAGGAACGCCGGCAGCGACGTTCAGAGCAGCGATGAAATAACACAGGAAGTGACTGACAAACGGGATGGCGCCCTTTTTATTATGTGGTTGGTTGACAGTTCACGTTGGTTTTGTTTGGATTTTTCCCTTTTGTAAGCGTAGAGCATGGCGGTGGGAGGATCAACAGCGGGGCTACCTAAGATTCTCAGTCTGGTTTTAAAATCCAATCCACTCAGATCTATCATTTAGAATAGATATTTCTTCACGTGTTTATTACATTTAATAATAGTTGAATCTTTACATGTCCGTGCAGGACAGTGGACATGTGTACTTAAGTGCTAATTCATTCATACAAACCCAAAAAATAAACTTCTGAGCCCAAAAAAATAAAAACTCAGGTCCCATACTTTGGAATAAAGGATTTTTTTTATCTCATTTATTGCATTTAAGTCTGATAGAATTAGGGCTCAATATTGGTTATAATTTCCAGAAACGATTCGATTCATTTTACAAGAACCTGAATCAATTCAATTCCGATTTTATTTATTTTATTCTTTTGATTCGTCAATTCAATTCAGTTTTGAATTTACACATTTATACACATTTGTTTAGAAATACATTACTAATCTACTATGTTTTGAATATATTTATATTTATCTGATCCACGTTGTGGTTGCAGAGTTTGTTGTTCACTGCAAATATGTTTTAAAGGGGAAAAAAAGCTTAAAATATAAAGAGTTAAAAACTGAATAATTAATAACTAGTCCTTTTTCATTTATTTTGTACATTTTATCTGGAAGGGATAAATAACAGCATATAAATAATATAAAAATTATGCGAAAAGAAACATGTTTACATTAGTTATGGATATTGTGCATAATCCTAAACAGTAGTTGATAATAAATGAATTAAAGCAAAAACAACCTAAAAATCCAGTTGGTAGCTGAAAGAGACGCTGTTTTCAGTGAACCAAAGAACTGAATCTCTGAGAAGATCCAGAATTTTTCACTACTGTGGAGGGAAACAAGGAAAGACTTGATTTTACTTTGAAAGTTTTGGAAGGATTATAAAGAAGAAGAAGAAGAAAAGAAAGAAAGAAAAATTAATAAAACAGATTATTTATAAGGGTTTTTTAAAAAAATACTCTTTAATGATAATAAAGGTACAATATTTTGAAGCGATATACATTTAACTTGAACAGATTAACTAATGATATCGATGATATTTGCAGGAGAAAGTTATAGGATAAGGATAAGTTCTTCATGGGGGGTAAGAGAAAATAATTGAGGAACACTGGTGTAAAGCCACCTACATTTCTGAGACTTTCAAACAATTCTGTAAATCTGACCATGAACACACCAAATGAAAACATTGAACCGATACAGAACAAAGATGGATCAGATGTAGTCCCAGTGTTGTTGACAGTTATGCAGCTGATGGGTACATGCATGCAGCCTGCACTGCAAGAACTGACATCCTCTGTTAGCATGTCTCAATAGGACCTAAAGACGTAGAACGCTGCTGGGTTACACCGCACACTTGATCCGCTTGGCACAAGAGCCGTCAGCGCTGGCCGTCAACAGCAGATCCAGTTGGATGCAGGCTGGCACCTGTTAGCATCTATAAAGACATTGATCAGGATGAACCTGAGCCTCTCAGACCGCGTCTGTGTGGACACTGTGACGGAAAAAGCCTCAACACCAGAAACAAGACTTTTACACTAAACATAGTTCGTTGTGATTCAAAATATGACCCATAGGAAATGAATGAAAACGTTTACAAATTTCAACATTTTAAGTAGATTAGCAACAAGCCTTTTAAATCTTTTAAAGTAAGTTAAAAAAGTTAAAAATATTTTAGCAACATGCTAATGTTTTTGGCGAATTTGTTATCTACTGGGTTTTTTTTGTCTAATTTAGGGCTTAACTTCTATTTTAGCAACATGCTAACGTTTTTGAATAATTTAGTTTACTAAGGAATTATAGGCAATTTTGGAGTTTAGCTAGTATTTACGCAATGAGCTAGATTTTGAGGTAATTTGGCATCTACTGAGGTTTTTATGCTAATTTGGAGTTAAGCTAATATTTTAGCCACATGCTAACGTTTTCAGCTAATTTAGAGTTTAGCTTCTATTTTAGCAACAGGCTAATGTTTTTCACTAATTTAGTTTACTGAGAAATTTTAGGCTATTTTGGAGTTTGGCTAGTATTTAAGCAAGAACTTAACTTATTCTTGGCTAATTTTAGCATCTACTGAGGTTTTTCTGGGCTAACTTGGAGTTTAGGTAATATTTTAGTCACATGATAACATTTCTGGCTAATTTACAGTTTAGCTTCTATTTTAGCAACAGGCTAACGTTTTTCAATAATTTAGTTTACCGAGTAATTTTAGACTACTTTTAGAATTTTTATAGTATTTAAGCAAGAACTTAACTTATTCTTGGCTAATTTAGCATCTACTGAGGTTTTTCTGGGCTAATTTGGAGTTTAGCTAATATTTTAGCCACATGCTAACATTTTCTGGCTAATTTAGAGTTTAGCAACAGGCTTACGTTTTTGACTAATTTAGTTTACTGAGTAATTTTAGACTACTTTTAGAATTTTTATAGTATTTAAGCAACAAGCTAACTTTTTTCTTGGCTAAGGTTTCTTGGGCTAATTTGCGTTTAGCTAATATTTTAGCCACATGCTAACATTTTTGGCGTATTTCGAGTTTAGCTTCTATTTTAGCAACAGGCTAACGTTTTTGACCAATTTAGTTTACTGAGGAATTTTAGACTGTTTTGGAGTGTAGCTAGTATTTCACCAACAAGCTATTTTTTTGGCTAATTTAGCATCTGTTAAGGTTTTTTGGGCTAATTTGGAGTTTAGCTCACATTTAAACAACACACTAAATAGCTTTGCAAAATTGGCATATTACAGATCTTTTAACAATTTTGTTACGAATTTTTCAGAAATTTAGGTTAACTTCAGCTCTTTTTCATGACAAAATTTCCAGTCTTTTATCAAATTTAACATTTTGCAAATAGCTTTTGCTTTTTTAGCAAATCCCTTCAGCAATTAAAGAAAATTGTGTCACCATTTTGAGCAAAAAGCTTCAGCATCTTCAGCGACTACTTTCATCAAAAAGCATTCACAACAGCATTATTGCAGCTAATGCAACTTTCCTGGCATGAATTTACTTTACAATTTAGATTGCAGATATTACTTCATTAAAAGACTCTTGATGGACACTGACATGAGTCAGAAGGTGCCAAAAGGTTCCAGGTCTTGTTTCATGTCGCCAACAATAGTTGGCCGCCGCCCTGTCCCACGGGAACCACTTTGTCCGCTGTTATCTTTGGACGCTTTGATTTAGAGTGCATTCCTAAAGCTTAGTAAAATGGAAGCTTCTGCAGAAAGCTGCAACTCAAACCGTGTGTGGCTTTGAACCAAACAAAATATCACTTGAGAAAACTTTACCATGACATTAACCCTTTAATATTTGAGGTTTTATAAGCTTTTCCTTTGGGGGTGTCTTCACAGCACCAGCATGTCTTTGGCCTCGTCCTGAATGACGTGTCCCACCGAGGCCTGGTTCTGTGCCTTTATAAAGCATCTCTTTTTGCACTCCATCAGCTGCTCCAGGTCCCGCCACAGCGTCATCTGCTCCATGTTGGCGCTGTGGTTCTCCCGGACCGTTTTCTGCTCCTCGCGTAGCTTCTGGAAGCCACAGGTGTGGAAGGAGCGGTTAGAACACCCCCCACGTTGTTTCAGGAGGACATGGGTCCAAAAGAGAGACAATCTAGATTCTTTTTTTAAATATTTGCAGGTTGAGCTACTGTTTTTGGAGACGCGTCTCACCTTGCCAAGCGACTCCTGTTCTGCTATGTTCTTCATGTACAATTCCCTGGAGAACGAAGAAAGCAGACCATTGGTCACTGCATTTTTTAAGTTAAGGTGTGGTAAGTTAAGGCGTAAACACATAAACTTTAACATACTGGAACTTTGAATGGTTAACACGATAATCCCAGCAGATTCTGCTTTTCTCCTTCAGAATCTGCTGGAATTATTGTGTTAACGGTTGAAAAGTTCCAGTAAATCAAAGTAGAAACACTGGAGTTCCGGTGTTCAACCTGATGGTCTTCTTCCTTTCTTGAGGATCAGAGGAGACGTATGCCTTCATTTCTTCTGCTGCCTGCTGCATCTGCATCTCGATAATCTGTGGATGACACACGTTAAGTTTGTTTATATGCGTTAGGTTAAAGAACCACTTTGATGAAAATGATGTTTTTAGCATTTTTCTCACGATGGAGGACAAATATAAAGAAAATTAAGCTTAAAATTGCATTTCTGAGTATTTCTATACATTTCTATACATTGGTATATAGGTCACATTGGTGTCAATTTGTTTTTAATTTTACCTAAAAATTGCATAACCGTAATTAACCCCTTAATGCCGTTGTTTCAAATATGCAACAAACCAAATTAGCTATAAAATTACGTAAATGTAGGATTTACTTAAACCACAAGTGTCAAAGTCTAGGCCCAGGGGCCGAATCCGGCCCCCTGGGTAATTCAATCCGGCCCTCCAGATCATTTCATCTTATTGTTATTAATGGCCCGATGTTATCTTGCACTTATTTCTAACTTGTATAATTTTAACAAAATATATATTTTAAGGAGAGTAAAATATTGAAAGTTATTTAAGGTTTAAATTGATTTATTCTGGAATAATATTCCTGGATTTTTATTATTCATAATTATGTTAAAAAGTTACAGTTTTAAGTTTAAAAATAGTAATTCTATGAACCTTTTGGACCATTTTGTAATTTGCTAAGATTTACTTATGCTAATTTGGATTTTAGCTAATATTTCAGCTACATGCTAGCTGTTTTGGCTAATTTAAGCTTTTTTTATTTTTAAGTTTTTTAAGACTGTTTTGGAGTTAGGCTAATATTTCACCCCAGCTGTTTTTGCTAATTCAGGCTTTTTTCCAGTTTTTAGGCTATTTTGAAATTTAGCAATTTTTTTAGCTACTAGCTAGCTGTTTTGGCTAACCTAATTTGTTCATTTTTCGTTTTTTAGGCTAATTTGGCAATTAGCTAATATTTTAGCTGGCTATCAGCTTCATAGTTTTCAGCGATCAATTTCAGCATCTACAGCGGGAAAATTAATCTTACAGCATTCACACTTGCATTATTGCAGGTAATGTTATATATCTAGTTCACAATTATGTGAAAAAGTTAAGGTTTTAAAGTTTTATAAATGTAGTTTTAGAGTGTTTAACAAATTTTTATCCTGTTTGGACCGCGACCTAAAGTGTGTTTTGGATTTGGCCCATATTTTTGTAATTTAGTTCAACACCCCTGACTTAAAAGCAAAAACATTAGTGAATATATTTTTTCATAGCCGATAATAAATTCAGGCATTAAGGGGTTAAAAGACTAATGGGAACACTTTTAAAATAGATCAAAAGATGATCAGAGTGGGATTTTAAGTCATTTTTAAAAAGAAATCCTTAGAAATCTTGCCTCAGACATGGAGTTGATGTAGTGATACTGGTTCTCTTTTTGGGCCATCTCCTCTTTTAATGCTTTCACCTCCTGAAATGATAATAATAAAAAAGGTGAATTCACATATAGATTTGGAGCACACGGTTAATCGTTTGTCATGCTCAGAGCTGCATGATAACTTCTACAAACCACACCTGCTCCAGCTGGGATCGGTTACTCTCCAAACCAGCAGCGCAGCTTTCATATTGAGCTTTCTTTTCGCTGTACTCCTGGCTTAACTCCTGTTAGGATGGTAATCCCGGGTATTGAGAAGAAGAAATGGAGATGCATTATTACACAATCCACTCAGAACTGAGGCAGGTACATGAAACATCAGCGTGTACTGTCAGCATGAAGTCCAGTTTAACCTACAACAGGCTGTAGCAAATCTATTTCTGTCTTCCTGTCGCGGCTCTTCATTAGCAGACATTACCCAGTAAAGGGGGAGAGGAATTCTGGGAACATGTGTAGGAAAACGTAAGCCTCTGCTGCAGCTCAGCAATGTAGGGAGAGCTCCACTGAGCATTTTATTTAAGGACTGTGTAAATACTTTCTAATGAGTCACGATATAATTAAAACAATTAAAATGAGCATTTCTGACGACTATCTTACATGAAAGTAGGGGTGTAGCGGATCACAAAACTCACGGTTTGGATCGTTTCATGGCTTTACAGTCACGGTTCGGATCATGTTCAGTAAAAAGTCATTTTACCTTGCCCCCTCCCTTAAATGAAAAAGTTCAAATTAAACTTTCTGGTATTAATTGTAGTATTCAAACCAACAGTGGAAACATTGAAATATTTCAAATAAATATTATTATCCGTAGTACATGTGCAGGTGGGCTACTACCATGCCCACTTTTCCTGATTTTTGATCCTTTTGGCTTGCCATACTGCCTTCCCCTGATCCGCGCACCGCGGTACACGAGTGAGCCGAACCGTGAATAGAGATCCAAAACACACCTAAAGTCGCGGGCCGAACAGGATAAACATTTATTGAACACTTTAAAGCACATAAAGCTAAAGTCCGCTAGCTTGATGCTAAAGTTTAATGGAATTTATAGTAGGACAGCTAATGCTAACGCTAGTTTGACCTAAACATACTTTGTTGACTAAATGAACATCTTTATAAACTCACAGACATGAATTTTCCAAACACTTCTAATTTTTAAAGTAACAATTTAGAATAAGATGTACTGCTATGGCGCGATCGCCACCTAGTGGCTAAACTGAAACATCCTCCAGGAGAGGCAGAACAATTGTTGGAGCTTCTCCTTTAGAGAATCCTTGTTACACTGTATGTTATTAAGTATCTCGTAATTTCACTAATACAGTTTACAGTATGTGAACTGCATCAGATTAATATAAACATCTTCAAAACTTATAGTAGATTATTAAAGTATTTTAAACAAATGTGTCTAAATGTGTAAACAGAGTAAATTCGAAATTCAATTGAACTGAATGCATTGAGAGAATCAAAAAAAAAAAAAGAATCAAATTGAATCAATTCTGGAAATGATTAGAGACATCCAACCGCAGTAAGAAGTTAATGGCTGGATTCCTATAACCCAGAGTTCTGTAGATAGTGTGGGATTATTGTTTTGTTTTGCCACTATCTAGTCAGACGGAGGTTACCTCCCGACGTTGTCTCAGTGACCTCAGCTCCTTTATGATGGGGGCAAGAGCTGACTTCTTCTCCACAATCGACGAGTTTAACCGCTTCACCTGCAAAAAAAGTTACGAAACACTTAAAATGAGCAAAATTAGAAAAAGAAAAAGTGCAAACATTGAAACTAGCTGGTGAGGCTTAAACACAAAATCTTTAACATCCTGTAACGTTTCAATCGCAATTAAAAAACTTGAGTAAATCAAAGAACAAACACTGGTGTACAATGAAACCATCATAAGATGTACCAGACTAGATCTGTCCTGTGAGGTTGTTTGATTTTTACATATTTTAAAACAGATTCAACAGTCAACCAAAAGAGCTTAAAAGCCCGTCCTGACCATTTCAGACATGTCGTCCAGCGTGCGCCCCTTCTTCTCGTCTAGCTCTGTCTTGATGGCAGAGACCCTCTCCAGCTCCTCCTGAGTGCTGCTGTAGCCAGAGATGCCCTTCTCAACTTCCACAGCTTGCTTTAACATACACAAGAAAACAAAAATGAAACACAGCAACGTGCTCACAAACGGATAAATTAATATTAACTACATCTCTTTAGCATTTGTAAATCTGTGTTCTGCATTTAAAATGCCCACAGTGGTGATTTTTGACCACAATCTTCATTACCAGGTTTTATTTTTTTCAAAATGTAATAAATTATTTGACTTGGAAAATGAGATCTCTCTAAAGCAGGAGTGTAAAACTCAGTCGCACAAGGGGCCAAAAACCAAAACACACCTTAGGTCGCGGGCCGAGCAGGATAAACATTTATTGAACACTCTTACATGAAATTTTTAAAACTTTAAAACAGTAACTTTCCGCTGAAGATGCTAGTGCTGATAGCTGAAGATGCTCGATGAAATCCCTGAAGCTAACTGCTGAGAACGATGAAGCTGATGGTAAGCTAAAATAATTGTTAAATGCCAAATTAGCATAAAAAACAAAAAAAAGAACTAGGTTAGCCAAAACAGCTAGCATGTAGCTGAAAAAATAACTAAACTTCAAAACAGACTAAAAAACGGGGAAAAAAGCCTAAATTAGCCAAAACAACTAGCGTGTAAATATTAGCAAAACTCCAAATTAGCCTAAAAAACTTTTAAAAAGCCTAAATTAACCAAAACAGCTAGCATGTAGCTGAAATATAAGCTAAACTCAAAAATAGATTAAAAAATGTTAGTAAATGCCCAAACAGTCCAGAAAGCTTTTTAACATAATCCAGAATAATACAAAGGCAGGAATATTATTCCAGAAAAAAAAAAAAAAAAAAATTACTATCTGTAAAAGCATATTTTATCAAAATTATACAAGTTAGAAATAAGCGCAGGATAACATCCGGCTATTAACAACAATAAAATAAAATGATCTGGAGGGCCGGATCCGGCCCCCGGGCCATGACTTTGACACATGTTCCAAACCGACCATAGCGATTTAGGGCAGTAATCAGAAAACAAATCCTCATGTTGGATGTAGCTGGAGAAGGAGCAGCAGATGCAACCATCAGAAATAGCAGTGCCAGCCTGCGCCAGACGCCACATCACCGAGTCAGGTGATCAGACCACACAAAGGTGTGAAGCCGCTTCCAGGAAGCGTCCATCACTTCTCCGTTTAAAGCTGGACATGAACGGAGACGAGGTGATAAAGGCACATTTGGTTAGGCAGCTGTGGATCAGTCGCTCTCAACCATGAACACTGCAGTGAAGCCAATAGAAGCCCTTCTATTGCACCTCAAAGAGCCATTTCTTACCAACCACAACCAGAGCCACAAAGTCTGGTCCTTTAGAGAAAAAAGACATGGTTTATATTATTGTAAATTAAATACATATATATTTTTTATGGCACAAATAAGAAGGATAGATTTAATGGTCATTGTGACATGTTACATGCATAACAAAACTCTAGATAAAAACATTAGACTTTTAAATATGAAAAAGTTGTTAACTTTTGACAGATGTTTACATGACTTCTTTTCAAAATAGAAGACACCCTGTACCAAATAGAGCACATGTGTCAAAGTCTAGGCCCGAGGGCCGGATCCGGCCCTCCAGGTAATTCTATCTGGCCCTCCAGATCATTTTATTTTATTGTTATTATTTGGCCTGATGTTATCTTTTGCTCATTTCCAACTTGCACAATTATGACAAAATAAAATTTGTCAAAATGGAGAGTAAAATATTGAAAGTTATTTAAGGTTTAAGTTGATTTATTCTGGAATAAAATTACTGCCTTTGTATTATTCATAATTATGTTAAAAAGTTATAGTTTTGAAGTTTAAAAAATGTACATACTGTTAGCCTTTTGGATTATTTTCACATTTACTAAGATTCTTTAGGCTATTTTGGAGTTTAGTTAATATTTCAGCTACATGCTAGCTGTTTTGGCTAATTTAGGCTTTTTTCAGTTTTTTTAGGATATTTTGAAGATTATTTTTTATTCGCCTGCATGCTAGCTGTTTTGGCTAATGTAAGTTTTTTGTTTTCAGCTTTTAACTTCAGCATTTTTAGCTGTCAGCTTCAGTGATTTCAGGTAACAGCTTCAGTTTTTTTAGCTATCAATTTCAGCATCTTCAGCAGTCAAATTCATCTTACAACATTCACTCTAGCATTATCACAGGTAATCCTATATATCAAGTTCATAATTATGTTAAAAAGTTACGGTTTTAAAGTTTTAAAAATGTAGTTTTAGTGTGTTCAACAAATGTTTATTCTGTTCAGCCCGCGACTTAAGGTGTGTTTTGTATTTTGGCCTGTTGTGTGATTGAGTTTGACACCCCTGACTTAGAGAGAGAGACATGGTTTACGTTATTATAAATGTAACGTGGGTTTTTTTGGGCCTAAACAAGAAGAATAGACTTCATTGTCACTGATAAATGTTACAT
This sequence comes from Oryzias melastigma, assembly GCF_002922805.2. Taxonomy (NCBI): domain Eukaryota; kingdom Metazoa; phylum Chordata; class Actinopteri; order Beloniformes; family Adrianichthyidae; genus Oryzias; species Oryzias melastigma. The sequence continues at coordinate 30,648,892 of NC_050520.1, read as the reverse complement.
GCACAGCAAAATTCTAAATAAAAACATAAACTTAAAGGGAAATATGCTTTTTCAAAAGATGAAACAGCTGTTCGTTCATATGACTTCTTTTCAAAATATAAGACACCGTGTACCATATAGGATCATCTCATAGTGTAATGTTAGCAGTGAAAAAAAAACACTATGTCACTGTTTGTGGTGCCTCTTAGCCAGAAATGTGTCACTGACAAAAATTAAGATTAGAGCTAATTAAAGACCCTCATATTGTTCAAACCACAAGGTGTACAGAACACCTTCAGTTTGTATAAGAGGAAAAAATCTGCCTTAAAATGCACCTTAGGTGTGAATTCTGCTTTTGATTATCAACCTCCAATCGATTTTCGGAGGTACACAGCACACAAAAATGTGAATAACCCTTGTGCTATACTAGGCATGTTTACATTAAAGTGGGGTCATCTGGACCCCTGAATGATTTTCACTGGTGTCTGTGGCAGACATGAAATCCTGTCCACCTTCATCCACATTTGTCATGGGATGGATAACACGTCAATGTAAAGTTTGAGTCATCTGGACCCCATAAGAGAGCACAAGGGTTAAATGTTGTCATTTGATGCATCCTTACTTTTAATTGTTACTTTTTCAAAAATTATTTTTCTTTATCTAGAAGGGATAACAGAGCCCTGTGTGGCTCCGGGGCCCCCAGACCCCCAGACCCCCAAGAGTTAAAGGTTACCAGCTTCTCCTGGACCGCCTCGTGCTTCTGTCGGAGGATCTCCTCCGTCCGCTGCAGGACTCCGTACTCAGCTTTCAGCTCCGAGAGCTCCAGGCGTCTTTTCTTGTAAGCAGTTCCTTTGCTGCGGAGTTTTGCCACCACGCGTTTCAGCTTTGAAATACCAAGAAAGAGAGTTAAAAACATTTTGCCATAGCAACAAAAAAGAAAGATGCTTAAAGGGTAACCAAAGCCCAAATTCAACTTTTTTTGTCTGTTGATCTCTATAAATGGGGCTATAAAGTGCTGTCTGTTAGTCATTGCCAAATTTTTGACAAATTAAAATAAATTTGTTTAATTCTTGAAAATATAGTCAAAAAAACATTGGTGTGCTGCCCCCTACAGGTTGGATAGAGGTATTATATTTGAATTTTTGTAATGGTCAAAATATTTAAGTCTCACTTCATGATCTGCAGCTCCAGTAATGACAATAGTCCTGTTCTCCAGCCCCGCCCCTCTGACTGGATATTCAAATTTTAGCTGTGGGTGGAGTCAGCCTCCAACTTCCTTGTTTGGTTGCCCTTTATTTATTGAAACAAAAATTTTAAAACTTTAAAACAGTAACTTTTTAACATAATTATAAACTAGATATATAGCATGAATGCTGTCAGCTGAATTTGGCTGATGAAGTTTCTGAAATTGATAGCTGATAGCTGAAAACGCTGAAGCTAATAGCCAGCTAAAATATTAGCTAAATGCCAAATTAGCCTGAAAAAACAAACAAAAAAAACCTTAGGTTAGCCAAAACAGCTAGCATGATCCATCCATCCATTGTCTTGACCGCTTCTTCCCTTTCGGGGTCGCGGGGAGCTAGCATGATAAAATGTTAAATTTCAAAATAGCTTAAAAAACAGAAAAAAGCCTAAATTAGCCTGAACAGCTAGCATGTAGCTGAAATATTAGCTAAACTCTTATTAAATGCCAAAATAGTTCAAAAAGCTAGCAGAATTTCAATTTGTAAACCTTTTAAACCTTTTAAACCGTAACTTCAGCCAGACTCTGCCTTCAGTAGCCCCAAGGTCAAATGAGTTTGAGACCCCTGACTTACAGGTATGCAGTTTAATTATTTAATGTCATGAGTTAAAAAAACGAAAAGCTTGTTTTATGTCATAAATCTAAACGTGTAAATGTGGTGTGTAAAGGAAAATAGGAATGTCAGAAGGGATTCAGAAGTCAGATCACAAAAATTCACGTCGTTTTTTGTGCTTTGAGCAACAATGAGGCCTGGTTCATGTGTGAGTTTGTGCGTTCGTATATTTTGGGACTTCAAGGGCAGACGTGGTGGAGAGGGGCATTAGCACACGTGAATAAAACTGCAGTGTGTTCCATCCATTACATCTCAGAGTGCATCTGAAAGAGCGACAGCGAATGCCTTTACATGTCAAACACATGGAGGAGGAACAATTTAAGAACCCCCCCTCAACTAATTCAAAAAGCTACCTAAATCCCCCATTGGTGTCTAAACTAAATTTAACGCGATGATGATCAAATGGCTTCCTGCTGCTGGTCGGCCAGTGACGAGCAGCTGCGGTCACGACCCTCAGGGAGATCAGGCAGCTGTTGGTCGGCATGTGATGACACACAATGGAAAATACCTCAGATAAAGCGATCATCTCCACCACGGCTGATGTCTCCAAACGACGCAGGAGGCCGATAAGCCCAGCTCAACAAAACGTTTTCCACTAGCTTCATTCATGTAAAACTCAAGAGCCTCTTTGCGCCTACAAACAACTTCCTGTTGTACTTGGACTCTAAGAAACAGGAGGAGCAAAACGCGGGTGGTAGTCGAGCGGTTGAGTTTGCCCAAGATGGGAAACCACATCTTCCACAGCATCTTATTAAATGTCTTCCTGTCATATTTTTAAAGCTTCTCCCAGAGTGAACGGATTCTCATCTTCTCTTCCTGTGGAGTATGAACATACTGGAAGTTATTCTCTGTGTTGCTGGTTAGGGATGTGACGATTCAGTCAAGCAACGATTCAATTTCGATTTTTTTTTTCTCAACACAATATATTAAAGGTATTTTAAAGCTAAGTATGTATGAAAAGTATGAATTTGGGTTTATAGTGGTGATCACGACATTGTGAAATCCTGGAGGGACTTTTAGATCCGAAGGAGCTGCGAGAATTTCCCAGGAGGGGGAGCGTAGATGAACAGCATGCAGCCTGTCCGCTACGCGCACACACTCACATCGAGCCTGCATGAAGAAATGTCATCAGCTCTGCATTTCTAAATTCAGAAACAGGCCACGACAAACAGATTCTTTTTTTCTGCAACAATGAACATGTTGACGAGCTTGAATCGTTTTTTATCGATTCACGAAAAATCGTTACATCCTTAGTGCTGGTTATAGTGTTTGGATTTCTCTGCAAACATCAGCTTGTTTATTTTGCTAATACAAGACTGTCTGGTGCTATAAACGCAATTTAAGCCCAACAAATGTGCAAGCCCGCTGGTTTCTGTGTGACGTCCTGAGGAGGCTGTAGCACAGGGGTGTCAAACTCGATCACAAGGGGCCAAAATCCAAAACACACCTTAGGTCACAGGCCGAACAGGATAAACATTTATTGAACACTGTAAAACTACATTTTTAAAACTTTGAAAATGTAACTTTTTGCCATAATTATGAACTAGATATATAGCATTACCTACTTAAATATAAGCTGAATGCCAAATTAGCCTAAAAAACTAAAAGAAAAAACTTAGATTAGCTAGCATGTAGCTGATAAAAAGTGCTGAACTTAAAAATATACAAAAAAGCAAAAAAAAGCTTAAAATAGCCAAAACAGCTAGCGTGTAAATATCAGCCAAACTCCAAAAAAAGCCTGAAAAATTTTAAAAAAGCCAAAATTAGCCAAAACAGATAGCATGTAGCTGAAAAAGGTAAACTTTAAAACAGCCTAAAAGCCCCTAAAAAAAAACGCTTAAGTTAGCCAAAACAGCTAGCCTACCTCAAAAACAACCAAACAAACCTTTAAAAAGCCTAAATTAGCCAAAGCAGCTAACATGTAGCTGAAAAAATAGCTAAACTTTAAAACAGCCTAAAAATCTTTTAAAAAAAAACGCTTAAATTGGCCGAAACAGCTAGCGTTTAAACATAGGCCTAACTCAAAAACACCCTAAAAACTGTTAAAAGCCTAAATTAGCCAAAACAGCTAGCATGTAGCTAACATGTTAGCTAAACTACAAAATAGCCTAAAAAATCTTAGTAAATGCCAAAATAGTCCAAAAAGCTAGCAGAATGCCTATTTTAAAACTTTAAAAACATAACTTTTTAACATAATCATGAACTAGATATATAGCATTACCTGCTTAACTATTAGATACATGGCAAATTAGCCTAAAAAACAGCTAGCATGTAGCTGATAAAAATAGCTAAACTTCAAAATATAAACTAAAAACAACAAAAAAAAAAGTTTTTTTTAGTAAATGCCAAAATAATCCAAAAACCTAGCAGAATGCCCATTTTTAAAACTTTAAAAAAGTAATTTTTTAACATAATTATGAATAAAAAATGAAGTAATTTTATTCCAAAATAAATAATCTTAAGCTTTAAATAACTTTCAGTATATTACTCTCTATAAAAATATATTTTGTTAAAATTATACAAGTTAGACATTAATAACAATAAAATAAAATGATCTGGAGGGCCGGATCCGGCCCGCGGGCCTTGACTTTGACACGTGTGCTGTGGGAGGTGTGGAGACTGCATCCTCCTACCAAATCACATTTCTGTGACCCAGGTCTACGTAACAGAACCAGCTGACTTGAATTGGAAGATGAATTGTATTAAAGACATTTTAAAAAGGAGGCTGCTTTCAGGAAGTTTGTCCAGAACAGTTCCTACTTCTGGATATTCTCTCTTTTGTGATCTATTCCTGGCTTTCATGGGAATGTGAGGGAAGAGTGGGGTAAAGGAACATTATACAGCGAGTGTGCCTGTGTTTGGATAAGAACAGAAATAGCCACTTGAGTATTCTGTAGGTTGCTTATCTTCTGGCTGTAGATGACGATAGTGTAAAGGAAGACTGAAAAAGACCTGGTTTTGTGGTGGCTGCGAACGGCGTCTGTACCTCGTCACCTCGAACGACCTCTTCCCCCTGTGAGGACTGGCTGTGCCTCTGCTTCATCTCCCTCTCCGCCGTGGCCAGCGCCTCCCTCGCTTCCTGGAGCTCCTCTGCCTTCGCCTCCTTCTTTCGGCTGATAATGGACGCCTGAAACACTCACGGAGGATTAGATCTAACCTTTAAGGCATTGCGTACAGTAGCTGGAGCGACCATAGAAACAGCTACATTAAAAAAAACTTGTTAACATTAAAGCTTCAAATGGAATGTTACACATTAATCACTATAAACCCTTTAACACCAGAGCTCCAGTTTTTATGTTCTATGATTTACTGTACTTTTTTTTTAATTGTACCACGATCAACATAATTCCAGTAGATTTAAAATCTACTGGAAATACGTTGACCATGTGAACCAGGGGTCCCCAAACTACCGCCGGATCGGGCCCGCCTCCACATTTGACCCCCTCCCAACATCCATGGACGTTCATAGTTCTTCAGCTGTTTCAGCTATTCAAATATTCAGCTCTTTTTATGCTAGCTTTTTCAACAGTTTTTGTATTTACGAAAGATTTCTAGGCTATTTCAGGGTTTAGCTAATATTTTAGCCACAGGCTAGCTGTTTTGGCTAATTTAAGATTTTTCAGTTTTTTTAGGCTAATTTAGCATTTAGCTTGTATTTCAGCTACATGCTAGCTGTTTTGGCTAATTTGCACTTTTTTCCGTTTTTTATTCGGCTAATTTGGAGTTTAGTTAATATTTCAGCTTTATGCTAACTGTTTTGGTTAAATTAAACATTTTAACAGTTGTTTTGGCTAATTTGGCATTTGGGTAATATTTCAGCTACAGGCTACCTGTTTTGGATAAATTACGCTTTTTTTCAGTTTTTTAGGCTAATTTGGAGTTTAGCTAATATTTTTGCCGTATGCTAGCTGTTTTGGTTAAATTAGACATTTTAACAGTTGTTTCAGCTATTTTGGAGTTTATATAATATTTCAGCTACAGGTTATCTGTTTTGACTAATTTTTTTCTGTTTTTTTTAGGCTAATTTGGCATTTAGATAATATTTTAACAAGCTATCAACTTCAACGTTTCAGCTATTAGCTCTAGTGTTTTTAGTTATTAATTTCAGCATCTTAAGATATCAGCTCTAGGATTTTACCAGTCTTTTTTTGGCTATTATGCCCTTTCGATAATATTTAGCTAGCTATCAGGTTTAGCGTTTAGCTTCAGCCATTTCAACTATCAACTTCAACGTTTCAGCTATCAGCTTCAGTGTTTTTAGCTATCAATTTCAGCATCTTCAGCAGCCACATTCATCTTACAGCATTCCCACGACCATTATCACAGGTAATGCTATACATCTAGATTTTAAAATGTGTTAGTATTATTATTTTTCTATGAGGATCACAAAAAATGAATTATTTAAAATTTGGTTATGTGTGGCTTTCTGTAAAACCGTAAATGTTTACGTTTAGGCTGGGATTGTTACACATTTTTGTTAACCTATAAACCGACCCCGGCCTGACATCAGAGAAGAAAACAGTTATGTGGCTCTCACAAGAAAAGGTTTGGGGACCCTCTGGTGTAAACAGTTGAAAAGTTTAAAGATTTTGTTTTTAAGCATCATCGGTGTCGCCTCAGGTTTTAAAGGGTTAAATGCTCACTGTAAACTTCTAAATTTAAATCATGTGAACAGGAAATATATATATAGCATAATCTCACTAATCGAGAAATCATAGACTGTTGGGGCTTACATATTGATTTAATGACAGGAGCCTGCAGGGAAGCAGAATTCTGATTGCAGGCCCCATTTGGCCAATGGGCCAGACTCTGGACATGCAAATATGTGAGCGGGTCAGCACCTGTTGTTTGTAAAGGGTCAGTTTGTCATCTATGGGGTCATTCCTCAACATCTTCTTCTCAATCAGCAGGTTAATCTGAGAGTCCACGTCTCTGATCTGTGGGAGCATTAGTCAGGAATTAGAGGAAACTTGGGATGTATGAAGGAACCATTTACTGTACAAGAGAACTGGACAGAGTAAGTGTGAGCTGTAGAAATTATCACAATTATCACAATTTTTGACAAAATACATTTTTATAGAGAGTAAAATATTGAAAGTTAGTTAAGTATTAAGTTGATTTATTCTGGAATAATATTCCTGTCATTTTATTATTCATAGAGGGGTCGCTCAGTCCAGTTTTCTTTTACAGTCCATGGAGGGACCCCGGTGTTGCACTGCATCTATGTCTTTACCCTGTCCTCCAGCTCCCGGATGTTGGGCTGGCCCATTGCAGGTTCTGCTGCCACTTTCTGCAGGTACTGCACGGTGCGCCTCAAACTCTCCAGCTCTTTGGGGAGTTTCTCAGAGACCATGTAAGAGTTGATCTGGATCTCCTCCTCGAGTCTTCTGGTTAAGCCTGATGAAGACCGTTTTTAAATGAACAGGCTTCAAATTTTCCAGAAACTGTTTTTTTGGTGTCGCTTTACATATTTTTTGGCCACATTGGGCTACTAAATCATTGATGGCTGTTATGCAAAATCATTTTCAGAAATTACACTGATGGAAATGTTTTATCCATGACTCTAAATGCAACAATTAGATCATGTCTTTAGAGGAGAAAGGATTTTTAACAACATTATCAAATCATGCTTGGAAATGATGCATGAGTACTTTTCCTAGGGATGTTTTGACTCAAATGATCCCAAAAGCACTTTATTCAGATATGAGAACACATTCTGTCTCCTCTCATTGTGCAGCTTTTGATTCATCTCAACCGCATAGATCATTTTTAAAAATTGCAAATTTGTAAATCTCTCTCTGAGCTTAGAAGCTCAACCCCCAGAGAAAACCAAAGCAGACCATTTCAATAGGGCTGGGTATCGGCAATAATTTTCAGAATCGATTCAATTTGATTCACCAGAACCAAGATTCAAATTTTTTCAATTCTTTCATTCCATTCAATTTAATTTCGAGTTTACACATTTATACAAATTTGCTTATAAAAATATTAATAATCTATATATATGCTTTGCATATATTTATATTAATCTGATACAGTTCACGTACTGTAAAATGTATCAGTGAAAATATAACAAGATTCTTAATACCACAATTTCTCTGCTTCTCCGGAAAGTTTCAGTTTGGCCACTAGGTGGCGATTACGCTACAGCATTACACCTTATTCCAGGAGAAGAAGAAAAAATGCGCAAAAAAAATAATGTTTTAGACCACAAATAGTTTTTTAAAGAAATATTTCCATAAATGAGTTTGAAAAATTAATTCCTGTAAGTATATAAAGATGTTCATTTAGTCAGTAACGTATGCCTACATCAATAAGCATTAGCCGTCCTATGGGAAATCCCATTATACGTTAGCATGAAGCTAGTGGACCCAGCCCTAGCTAACAGGCTTAATTTGTTAATACACCAATTGTTTTGATCTCTGGTTCAGTGTAATGAAGCTCATCTGTAAGCACAGACATGTGTTGATTCATTGAATTTCATGTGCATCCCAGGCAGGACCGCGACACTCACTCTCTGGATTTGCATCTGCGGCGGATTGTCGCATATCCTTCAGCTGCTGGTGGGATCTCAGCACTCTCTGCTCTGCCTGAAACAGCTGAACACACAACAATTACCACGACTGATATTTTAGGAAGTTTAAAACAAAATTCAAGTGCGAAAGTTTTTATAGCTTTTAGATTTTTCATCCTGTGTTTAATTTTTTGGACTCTTCAGAAAAACTGAACATTTCTGCAAAATTATACCTTTAATGCTATCTAAATAAATTCACTTTTTTAATTATTATTATCATTTAAAACACTTGATTCTCATCATTTTTGCATTTGACGTTGAAGAAAATGTAACCAAACTTAAATTTGCTAAACTTTTTAACATGACATTCCTACGATACACAATCTTGCTCCAGAACAAAAGCACTTTTCTACCTGATTTTTCTGCTGTTGTTTCTGGTGAGCCAGAGACTCCTCTCTTTCCTTCTCCACCCGCAGCTGCCTGGCCTGCTCCAGCATCCGCTGATGGCTGGACACCGACTCCACCTAGAGGATGTTAGAATGACAGGCGTAACCAAGCACCCCCTCATGGGTTCAGGTTTCCCCTTTTGGCATGCAAGACCCATTAAATCAACACCTTGTTACATTTCAGCCTTGAAGCCTGTCAGATGCTTGTTAGCTCCACAGGACGAAGTGATAACTTGTGTCTAAGATCATGTTTTCATTCCAGGGGGTCTTAAACACGTCGGGGCTTTAAGGGAGCCTTACCCGCTTCTTCAGCCGCTCCACACGTTTGATCAGCTGATCCTTCTCTTCCTCCATGGCGCTAATATCCTGTTTACGCAAAAGGAAAAAATGATTAGAAATACATCAAGTGAATATTTCTCCTTCTAAGTCATAAAACTGATATTAAAACAGATTTTTGCTATGCAGGACAAAGATTTCTAACTATTAGTGACTGTTATGGAACTAAGATGGACTTTTTACCCTCCTGATTTCTGCTGTAGAGAAGCCTGACGTCCTCAGCTGCTCACACTGCTTATGATACATCTTGAAGCTTTCCACCAGCTCTTCATACTGTAAACAGCACATTTTCACGTCAAGATAAGAAGAAAACAAACCTGAAAATAAGGATCCAAAAACTACCTAAAGAAAACAAATAAACAAAGCCTGCAAAGTAAGACTACCAAGGTCCAACCTGAAACTAAAATAACAAAACCCAGCAGAGTAAGACTGCTGAGGACAGAGAGGGGAAAAATATAAAAAAAGAAAAGAAAAATGAAATACATTTGCATGAATGCAAATCCAGATTTCTGAAAGGATAGTAAGTAAGTAAGTAAGTAAGACTATGTAGCTTTTATTGTTAAAGGTTGCTGACTCCTGGGATAAGAAGATGAATTAATTAATTATTCCTCAGAAAACTAAAAACTTTTGTAACATAATTTGTATCATTTAATAAATATTAATTATATTTGTCAGTTCAGCCAAAAGTTCCATAAATTATTACGTAGAGCAATTTAGAGATAAAAACAACATTAATAATAATATTTTTAAATAGCTTGTATAATTCTGAGTGTGAATGAGGGGAATTGGGGGGGGGGTCCTCCAAATCCCACAAGATTGTTTACAGGAGAATTTCCATTTTTGAATATTTTATGGTTTTTATTGTGTTAGGTTTTGATTTCTGAGTATTTTATGGAATTATTATAATTTTAATTACATTTTTAACAGATAGATTTATTAACTGTTTTAGGTTTTTATTCCTTTGTTTGTTATTATATTTGTGTTGTGATTGCAAACAGCTGGCCACTCTTAAATTTCCTTCGGGATTAATAAAGTTTCTGTTCTATTCTAGCTACTCTCAATTAGTAAATAAATAGTCAGACTTTTAGGGACAAACTGGCATAAAAACATGTTTAAAAAAACCCAACACCAAACTGCATTTACAATCGTTTTAATCCAGGATATTACAATAATCTTTTAAACAAAAGAATTAGACCGTAATTAAAATTTTGTGGCATAATAATAAGAAATTAATTAGTGGTGTATAACCCACCAATTATACATATGATTTATTGATAACGTGCATCAAAATAAATAATCTGTGCTTTCACGTAGCTGAATGGTTCATTTGAGTGTCTGATTTAATGTAGTTCCTTCATCATTGTAGGTTCTATCCTGTTCAGATTCTCTGAGACTTCATCACTTCCTCTGACAATTACGATGTCCTAGAAGGATTTATTACTTTACTAAAGGTGGTCAAGTTAATTAGCCGGTATATTAATTGGTTATTTGGACATAGTATCTATTAGTATTCTAAATAAAAAAAAAACACGAATGAAATACGTAAAATATTTTTATAAAAATGTATAAAAAAAAAGATTAAATGTATAATTAAGTTCATTACTGACCTGGCTGTAAGTGTCACTGATGATGTCATCGTGCAAAAACTCTGCAGGCACCTCCAGCTTTACCAAAAAGCGGGCTAAGTAAGCCCTCTTCTTCAGGTCGGGGACCCTCTGTAACAGCCAGTGGAGGATTGGATGAATAACCGATTTACTGCCAGTGACCAGGCCCTGCTGGAAGGTCTTCCTGCAACAGACCAGGAAGGATGGAGGGGATGGAGGGAGCAGAACATGACAGTCAACATGTGGATCTGTTCAACCATAACCAACATTTAAACAGAATCCTGCAGAACCTCGAGGTGAGTTTGATCAACTAGAGCAGCCACTGAAAATTCAACTCAGTAATATGACCACATTTGTGTCTTCAGCAAGTTATAAAGTGTACATATGTTGTGATTAATGTACGTGTTGGGAGTAGGAAGTAAAGTAGAGTAAAAATGTTAAACAATTTTTTAAAAGTACAAAGTAGAAATCAGAAGATGAGAAGCCTAATGGGACAATGTGCAAACAATCATGACTTGGGAAGTTGTTTTGGTGCTTTGATCCTTTTTTTTATGTAAAGAAAATGATTATATTTTTAATGTGTAAATACGTATAAAGAAAATATAATTAGATTTTGAGTGGGAATTAATTCTATTTTCTTCTACCCACTCCTGATTTGAACACTTTAACACTTTCTGTTTATTATGTTTATTTATTATTTTATTAGCAGACATAACTATTAACAATATTCAAGCTAAGAAAAAATATTTTTCCCCATAATGCAGGGGTGTCAAACTCAATCACACAAGGGGCCAAAACCCAAAACACACATTAATTAGGTCACGGGTCAAACAGGATAAAAATTGAATACTAAAGCTACATTTTTAAAACTTTAAAACTGTAACTTTTTAACATAATCATGAACTAGATATATAGTATTACCTGTGATAATGCTAGTGTGAATGCTGTAAGCAGAATTTGGCTGATGAAGATGCTGAAACTGATAGCTAAAAATGCTGAAGCTGAAGCTG